>NW_016820674.1:0-1048 GCF_001698545.2 Rhinopithecus bieti | reverse complement strand
AAAGTACAGTGTAACTCTGTGAATGAATTCACACATCACAAAGAACTTTCTCAAAAGATTCCTTCTTGTTTTATTTGAGGATATTTACTTTGCCTCCATATGTTTCAATGTGATCAAAATATCCCTTCTCAAATATCCCAAAAGAGGGCTACCAAATTGCTCCATGTAAAGAGTCTTGTAACTCTGTGAGATGAATTTACACATCAGGAATCATTTCCTCAGAAAGATTCTTTCTAGTTTTTATATGAGGGTATTTCCTTTGTCACCTTAAACTTCAATGTGCTCAGAAATATTCCTTTGCAGATTCCATGAAAACATTGTTAGCAAACTGCTCCATGAAAAGAAAGGTGTAACTCTGTGAGATGAATTCACAAATCACAAAGCAGTTTCTTAGAAAGATTCATTCTAGTTGTTATCTAAATGCATTTACTTTTTCACCATAGTTTTTAATGTGCTTCCAAATATCCCTTTGCAGATTCCAGGAAAACAGTGCTAGTATTCTCCTCTATGAAGAGAAAGGTGTAACTCTGTGAGGCGAATTCACACATCACAAAGAAGTTTCTCAGAAGCTTCCTTCTTGTTTTTATCTCAGGATATTTCCTTTGTCACCATAGGCTTCAATGCGTTACAAAATATTCCTTTTCAGATATCCTAAAAACAGTGCTACCAAACTGCTCCATGAAAAGAATCACGTACCTCTGTGAGATGAATTCACAAATCACAAAGCAGTTTATCAGAAAACTTCTTTCCAGTGTTAATCTGAGGACATTTAGGTTGTCACCATAGGCCTCCATATGCTCCCAAATATCCCTTTGCAGATTCCATGAAAACAGTGTTAGCAAACAGCTCCATGAAAAGAAAGTTGTAACTCTGTGAAATGAATTCACACATCACAAAGAACATTCTCAGAAACTTTCTTTCTAGTTCTTATCTGAGGATATATCCTTTGTCACCATAGGCTTCAATGCGATACAAGATATCCCCTCTCATATTCCTCAAAGAGAGTGCTACGAAAGTGCTACATAAAAGAAAGGTGTAACTCTGTCAG
>NW_016820673.1:0-814 GCF_001698545.2 Rhinopithecus bieti | reverse complement strand
AAAATTCAACACCCCTTCATGCTAAAAACACTAAATAAACTAGGTATTGACGGAACATATCCCAAAATAATAAGAGCTATTTACCACAAACCCACAGCCAATATCATATTGAATGGGCAAAAGCTGGAAGCATTCCCTTTGAAAACTGGCACAAGACAAGGATGTCCTCTCTCACCACTCCTATTCAACATATGACCAGGGCAATCAGGCAAGAGAAAGAAATAAAGGGTATTCAAATAACAAGAGAGGAAGTCAAATTGTCTTTGCAGATGACATGATTGTATATTTAGAAAAACCCCATCATCTCAGTCCAAAAACTCTTCAAGCTGATAAGCAACTTCAGCAAAGTCTCAGGATACAAAATCAATGTGCAAAAATCACAAGCCTTCCTATACAACAAAAATAGACAAACAGAGAGCCAAATCATGAGTGAACTCCCATTCACAATTGCTACAGAGAATAAAATACCTATGAATACAGCTAACAACGGATGTGAAGGACCTCTTCAAGGAGAACTACAAATCACTGCTTAAGGAAATAAGAGAAGACACAAACAAATGGAAAACACTCCATGTTCATGGATAGAAAGAATCAATATCATGAAAATGACCATACTGCCCAAAGTAATTTATAGATTCAATGCTATTACCCTCAAGCTACCATTGACTTTCTTCCTAGAATTAGAAAAAAAATATTTTAAATTTCATATGGAAGCAAAATGGCCCATGTAGCCAAGACAGTCCTAAGCAAAAGAACAAAGCTGGAGGCATCATGCTACTTGACTTCAAAATATACCTCGAGGCTGCAGTAACCA
>NW_016820672.1:0-815 GCF_001698545.2 Rhinopithecus bieti | reverse complement strand
AAGAGCTGTCGCACATAATGTGTTTCATGTTTTCAAGGAAAGAGACAAAGTTCTCTCTGTGTTGGAGAACTAACATAATAAATAGATTCTTTATGGAAAGACGTTTCTGGCTGTTATAGACTAAAGGGTCTGTGATACATAGTTTTTTTCCCTGGGAATTAGTTGTGGTGGACAAAAATGCATTAAGTCAGGAAGCTTAGATAGTTTTGTCTTCACTACTAACTTATATGACTTGGGAAAAATAATCTACATCTGTTAAATGATCAAATGAGATGTTCTAAAGTATTTTTCAGTGGTATGATTTTATGAAATTAGATTTTTACTTGTGAACTATACAAAAAAAGTTTCAGAACTCAGTAATTGTTTATGATTAATTTTGAATGGTAAATAGAAATAGTCAATTATGTGTTATTTAAAAAGATTTTTAAAAAATATTTAGAGTATCCAGTACAAGATTGGATCTACAGAAAAAATCTGAAGCCCTTGAAAATATCAAGCAAAAGCTTACCAAGCAAGAGGAAGAAAAAAAAATCCTGAAACAAGAATATGAAACTTTAAGTCAAGAAGCAAAGATTCAGCACGAGGAATTGAATAACAGAATTCAAACAACAGTAACAGAACTACAAAAGTAAAATGGAGAAAGAAGCTTTAATGACAGAGCTTTCTACAGTAAAGGAGAAACTATCAGAAGTTTCTGATTCTTTGAAAAACTCCAAAAGTGAATTTGAAAAGGAGAATCAGAAAGGAAAAGCTGCTATATTAGACTTGGTTAGTAGTTTACATTTACTTTCTTAAGTAGAAGTGATCATTTTATT
>NW_016820671.1:0-1090 GCF_001698545.2 Rhinopithecus bieti | reverse complement strand
CTGCCTTGTGGTTATATCGCAGACTGCTGTGCTAGCAATGAGGCTGGCTCCGTGGGCGTGGGAACCTCCCAGCCAGGGGTAGGTTATAATCTCCTGGTGTGCCCGTTTGCTTAAAGCGCAGTATTGGGGTGGGAGTTACCCGATTTTCCAGGTGTTGTGTGTCTCAGTTCCCCTGGCTAGGAAAAGGGATTCCCTTCCCCTTGCACTTCCCAGGTGAGGCAATGCCTCACCCTGCTTCATCTCTCGCTGGTCGGGCTGCAGCAGCTGACCAGCACCGATTGTCCGGCACTCCCTAGTGAGATGACCCCAGTACCTCAGTTGAAAATGCAGAAATCACCGGTGTTCTGTGTCGCTCGCGCTGGGAGTTGGAGACTGGAGCTGTTCCTATTCGGCCATCTTGCTCCGCCTTCTGCCCCTTATTTATTTATTTTTGTTTGTTTGTTTTTTTGAGACGGAGTTTCGCTCTTATTGCCCAGGCTGGAGTGCAATGGCGTGATCTTACTCACTGCAACCTCTGCCTCCTGGGTTCAAGCGATTCTCCTGCCTCAACCTCCCAAGTAGCTGGTACTACAGGTACCCACCACCACGGCTGGCTAATTTTTTGTATTTTTAGTAGAGACGGGGTTTACAGTGTTAGCCAGGATGGTCTCGATCTCCTGACCTTGTGATCTGCCCACCTCGGCCTCCCAAAGTGCTGGGATTACAGGCGTGAACCACTGCGCCTGTCCTAATTTTTGTATTTTTAGTAGAGACAGGGTTTCACCATGTTGACCAGGCTGGTCTCGAACTCCTGACCTCAGCTGATCCACCCATCTTGGCCTCCCAAAGTGCTGGGGTTACAAGTGTGAGCCACCACACCTGGCCATGAATTTATATTTGTTAAACTGCTTTAGGGTGACAGTGTTTTTTCTTTTTTTTTTTTTTTTTTTGAGGCGGAGTCTTGCTCTGTCGCCCAGGCTGGAGTGCAGTGGTGGGATCTCCATTCACTGCAGGCTCTGCCTCCCAGGTTCAAGCCATTCGCCTGCCTCAGCCTCCCGTATAGCTGGGACTACAGGCGCCCGCCACCGCACCCGGCTAATTTTTGTGTTTT
>NW_016820670.1:0-660 GCF_001698545.2 Rhinopithecus bieti | reverse complement strand
TGAATGCCCTTTCTTTCTCTTGCCTGATTGCCCTGGCCAGAACTCCTAATACTATGTTGAATAGGAGTGGTGAGAGAGGGCATCCTTGTCTTGTTGCAGTTTTCAAAGGAAATGCTTCCAGCTTTTGCCCATTCAGTATGATTTTGGCTGTGGGCATGTCATAAATAGCTCTTGTTATTTTGAGATATGTTCCATCATTACCTAGCTTATTGAGAGTTTTTAGCATGAAGGGCTGTTGAATTTTGTCGAAGGCCTTTTCTGCATCTATTGAGATAATCATGTGGTTTTTGTAGTTGGTTCTGTTTACATGATGGATTATGTTTTTTGATTTGCGTATACTGAACCAGCCTTGCATCCCAGGGATGAAGCTGACTTCATCGTGGTGGATAAGCTTTTTGATGTGCTGCTGGATTTGGTCTCCGAGTATTTTATTCAGGATTTTTGCATTGATTTTCACCAGGGATATTGGCCTGAAATTTTCTTTTCTTGTTGTGTCTCTGCCAGGTTTTGGTATCAGAATGATGCTGGCCTCATAAAATGAGTTAGGAGGATTCCCTCTTTTTCTATTATTCGGAATATTTTCCAAAGGAATGGTACCAGCTCCTCTTTTTACCTCTCGTAGAATTCAGCTATGAATCTGTCTGGTTCTGGGCTTTTTTT
>NW_016820669.1:0-1091 GCF_001698545.2 Rhinopithecus bieti | reverse complement strand
AGCTCCAAATGAAATCTGGTAAATGGATGTAACACATATAACAGCCTTTGGCAAACTTAGCTATGTTCATATGACTATAGACACTTACTCTCATATGCTGCATGCTACATGTCAAACAGGTGAAACAGCTGGCCATGTCCAACGACATTGTCTGTTGTCATTTGCCCATATGGGGGTCCCTAAACAATTAAAAACTGACAATAGACCTGCTTATGTTAGTCATGCTTTTCAAAATTTTTTAGTTATAGGCAATCACTCACAAAACAAGAATTCCTCATAACCCTTGAGGACAAGGAATTATAGAGCAGGCACATCAAATGTTACAACCTATGTTGAAAAAACAAAAAGGGGTTATAGGAGACCAGTTACCACCTCAAACAATACTACATTTAGCATTATTTACTTTAAATGTTTTAACTCCTGGTACAGATAATAAGACTTCGGTAGAATGACACTGGCAAATGTTAGAGGGAAAAAGGAAAGTTTACCCAAAAGTATTATGGAAATCCCTGGAAGAAGGACAATGGAAAGGCCTGGTAGATTTACTGACATGGGGACAAGGGTATGCTTGTGTTTTATAGATCAAGAAAACCACACAAGAAGATGAGAAACTGCTGGAGCATCAGGGTCAGGCAAAAACCCCTGACTCCATGTTTATGACTATGCTAGCTGTAATGTCCTGTGTGCTATGTTTTCCCTGTGCAGAGGCAAAAACATACTGGGCATACATTCCTAACCCCCCCAGTAGTACAACTGGTACTCTGGAGTGACACTCCTCCTGAGATATATCATGATCAAGGAGCATGGGCACCAGGACCCTTAACTCCCCCTGACACAGAGCAATTAGACTCTCAGAACAATGGTATCAATTATACCACTCCATGGGTGGGACTTCCTTTATGCATCACCCAGGATACATCACTCAACTGCAGTTGCCTTGGAATTCAATCCCAGGCATGGTTGAGTTACCATGAAAAATATATGTACCCGCCGGGCGCGGTGGCTCAAGCCTGTAATCCCAGCACTTTGGGAGGCCGAGACGGGCGGATCACGAGGTCAGGAACCATCCTGGCTAACACGGTGAAACCCCA
>NW_016820668.1:0-327 GCF_001698545.2 Rhinopithecus bieti | reverse complement strand
AAAAAAGAAAAAAAGATGGCCGGGTGCGGTAGCTCAAGCCTGTAATCCCAGCACTTTGGGAGGCCGAGACGGGCAGATCACGAGGTCAGGAGATCGAGACCATCCTGGCTAACACGGTGAAACCCCGTCTCTACTAAAAAATACAAAAAAACTAGCCGGGCGAGGTGGCGGGCGCCTGTAGTCCCAGCTACTCGGGAGGCTGAGGCAGGAGAATGGCGTGAACCCGGGGGGGCGGAGCTTGCAGTGAGCTGAGATCCGGCCACTGCACTCCAGCCTGGGTGACAGAGCAAGACTCTGTCTCAAAAAAAAAAAAAAAAAAAAGAAAAG
>NW_016820667.1:0-1153 GCF_001698545.2 Rhinopithecus bieti | reverse complement strand
CCCCAAAGTGGTGGGATTACAGATGTGAGCTACTGCGTTTGGCCTGAAACCCTTTTTCACTGACTAGCCCTACCCCTTGAGGCTCAACGCCCTGGTTTTGGACTGGCCCACTATGGGGAGGAAGCTAAGCTCGAGAAGCCTTGAACTATGCATGAAGTGGCAGAAAGTGCTGGAGAGATGCCACTGGCAGTGAGAAATTCTTAGGACCAGGATTTTAAAAAAAATGAATAAAACACTTAAAGTATATCATACTTCTTTCCCACCCTACTTCTCCCCAGATTTTTAAAGAGAAACTATTTTTTTGTTTGTTTGTTTGGAGAGAGCATAATTACCCTGTGAAGAAAACAACTTTTCTAAGGTTTGAACTAGATGAAATTGCTGTTTGAATGATGTCAACAAAGTTGAATATTGGTAATTTCATCTGGTTCAAGCTAAAGAAAGAAGACTGAAAGTAAAGGAGAGACATACTGTGTCTCTGAATAAAAGATGAAATATTTTACATAAATTACTCCAAGTGTATGGGTTTTACATAATTGCAATCATAATCACAAGGTAATTCTAAAGTTATCAGGAAGAACAAATGCCTGAAAATAATCAAGGAAATGTTGAAAAGAAAAACAATGAGGAAGGCTATATTCCACTAGACATTAAAAGGTGTTTTTCGGCCAGGGGTGGGGGCTCATGCCTGTAATCCCAGCACTTTGGGAGGCCAAGGTGGGCAGATCACGAGGTCAGGAGTTTGAGACCAGCCTGGGTAACATGGTGAAACCTCATCTCTACTAAAAATACAAAAAATGAGCCAGGCACAGTGGTGGCACACGCCTGCAGTCCTAGCTACTTGGGAGGCTGAGGCAGGAGAATCGTTTTAACCCAGGAGGCGGAGGTTATAGTGAGCTGAGATCTCGCCACGGCACTCCAGCACAGGCAGCAGAGCAACACTCTATCTCAAAAACAACAACAACAAAAAACGGCATTTTTCTAAAGTTATGGTCATTAAGATAGACAGAGACCCTAGTATGTGGCAAAAGTCACAGCATAAAGTAGTGGAGAAAAGAATAATTATTTAAAAAATGGTGCTTAAACAATTGGTAAACTATTAAAAAAAAAAAAAAACTTAGACGACTGCTTCACATCATGCACCGGAAAATTCTTT
>NW_016820666.1:0-819 GCF_001698545.2 Rhinopithecus bieti | reverse complement strand
AAAGAAAGAAAGAAAGAAAGAAAAGAAAGGAAAGAAAGAAAAGAAAAAGAAAGAAAAGAGGTGACATCCCGGGAAGTGCCACCCCCAGCCGCCCGGGACTCGGGTGATTGCTGCAGCTCGCTCGTGCCCCGGAAACTGCCCCTTTTCGGGGGTCATGATGGGCAGCAAGATGGCGTCTGCCACTAGGGTCGTTCAGGTAGTCAAACCACACACTCCATTAATAAGGTTTCCTGACAGAAGAGACAATCCTAAACCCAATGTATCAGAAGCTTTGAGATCAGCAGGGCTACCACCTCCCTCTTCTGTAATTTCACAACATTCTGAGGGAAGTAAATCACCAAATTTGCTGATGTATCAGGGTCCACCAGCTACTGCAGAAATAATAAAAACATTACCTCAGAAATACAGAAGAAAACTTGTGTCTCAAGAAGAAATTGAATTTATCCAACGTGGAGGTCCTGAATAACCATGGTGGCTGCTGTTTGTCATCAGACAATAGAATTGTCTTTACAATAAAGGACTTCCAAAATGACAGATGAGAAATTGTATATTAAACACCTTTAATAGATAGTATGAAAAAATGAAATATAGAAAATTGAGATGGACACGTATTTCCTAATTTATGTATCTTGGTCAGCTTCTCCACAAGCTTACCTAATTGTTTATATACTCTATACTTATTAAAGTATACATTTAAAAGAAAGAAAGAAAGAAAAGAAAGAAAGAAAGAGAAAGAAAGAAAGAAAGAAAGAAAGAAAGAAAGAAAGAAAAGAAAGAGAAAGAAAGAAAGGAAGAAAGGAGGGAGGGAAGGAAGGAAGG
>NW_016820665.1:0-308 GCF_001698545.2 Rhinopithecus bieti | reverse complement strand
TTCTGAAAACAGCTTGAGATATATGAATTCATCTCTCAGAGTTACACCACAGTTTTTAGGTAGTTATTTGGTAGCACTGTTTTTGGGGGTCTGAGAAGGCATATTTTGAATTGCATTGAAATCTATGGTGAAAAGGAAATATCCTCAGATTAAAATTAGAAGGAAGACTTCTGTGAAACTCCTTAGTGATGTATTAATTCATATCACAGAGTTAAACTGTTTTTTTCATTGAGCAGTTTGCTAACAGTTTTCTTGCAATCTGCTATGTGATATTTCAGACCACATTGAAGCCTATGGTGACACTGGAA
>NW_016820663.1:0-2157 GCF_001698545.2 Rhinopithecus bieti | reverse complement strand
GGCCATCTTGCTCCGCCCCTAATAATTTCTAACTAATAAAATATTTTACATATTGTTCTCTCAGTAAAAATTTAACCATATATTGAGATGATCTGATTTCCCCTCCTAAACCATCTAACTGTGGTATCAAACCTCTTAAAACTCACCAGGGTCAGGCACTGTGGCTGCGCCTATAATAATAAAAATAATGCCTATAATTCCAGTCCTTTGGGAGGCCAAAGTATGAGGATCACATGAGCCCAGGAGTTCAAGACCAACCTGGATAACATAGCGAGACACTGTCTCTAACTACAACAACAAAAAAGCCCACCTACTTCTAAAGTTTCTTGGCATGAAAGTTGCATTTATTACTTATGATCATATTCATTGCTGAGAACTAGTATGGCCATACCTATGCCATACCTAGCTGGGAAGTACGGTCTCTGGCAGGGCAGCTGCTACTCTGCAACAATTCTACAATGAGAAAGGTAAAGCCCTAATTTTAGAAAATCTTTAGCCATTTCACTTCCATCCCATTTATTCTATTCTTTTGGATTGATCTGCTGAACTTACATCTGTTTTCCAAACTCGTAAATTTGTTTTTCAAATTTGTTGTTTTGAAAATTTGTTTTTCAAATTTTCAAATTCAGGCCAAAAATGGCCTGAATATGAACCTTTTTTATTTTTATTTTTTGAGACAGAGACTCACTCTGTCACCCAGGCTGCAGTGCACTAGTGCGATCTCAGTTCACTGCAAGCTCTAACTCCTGGGTTCACGCCATTCTCCTGCCTCAGTCTACTGAGTAGCTGGGACTACAGACACCTGCCACCACGCCCGGCTAATTTTTTGTATTTTTAGTAAAGATGGGGTTTCACCGTGTTAGTCAGGATGGTCTTGATCTCCTGACCTCGTGATCTGCCTGCCTCGGCCTCCCAAAGTGCTGAGATTACAGGCAGGAGCCACCGTGCCTGGCCATGAACCTCTTTTAAAAAAACCCCTTTTCCCAGACTCTACCTATCAGTTGTTCTACAACTATCAGTTGTCCTAAATGTCCAGCCTTGCCTGTCATTCCATGGTCTGGTGTATCCTACTGTTTACCAAGCTGTTTATTTGAATCTATTTTTTATGTTATATGCCATACTTTAAGGAATGTGTGAAGAATCATAAGAAAAATCATGCCCTTAAAGCATTAAGAAAATAATTGCATGATATATGTACATTGGTAAATTTAATCTCATTAAAGCCAGAGAAATGTAGTAGAAAGTAGAAGCAAAATATAAACTTTCCAGTAACCTATGCAGAAAGGAAGTACTGAGAAAAAGTAAATAGCAAAATAAAGGCTAGTACACAAATTACTGAATTATCTAAATAGTGAACAGAAAGAAGATTACCATAAGTGGACACTTTCAAGGTTATCCAAAGGAAGTAAAATTATAATTATGTAAATATATCAGTAATTTAAAGAGTTGTATAATGTTTTATTACTGATTTTATAGTCCATTGAAATCTAGAATAGAAGCATAATCACATTTATTATATCTTCATATTCAATTAGAAATACATGGGAGTGGGTGTTTGAGAGAGGAAAGAGAGAGAAAGAGAATGAGTTCTGTGTGGAGCAAATATATAGGAAACGTGAATAAAAGGGGGGTTTAGCTTAGGCCTTAGGTTTATTCAATAAAAGACAATGAAGACCATTTAACTCCAGGGTCAAAGTGGAGTTACAGAGTGTTATTCACTATGTATTACCCATTCAGTAGCTCTTTATAAAATAGAAAATAAAAAAAAGTGATCAGGGTGAAGCAGGTCAAATTCCCACCATACACCAGGTTTCACAATTTCATTTTAAAGAATTACCAAGACATTACTTGAAAATAAACATCAGTCCATATGTGGTGGCTCATGCCTGTAATCCCAGCACTTGGGAGGCCAAGGCAGGTGGACCCCCTGAGGTCAGGAGTTCGAGACCAGCCTGGCCACCATGATGAAATCCTGTCTCTACTAAAATTATAAAAATTAGCCTGGTGTGGTGGCAGGTGCCTGTAATCCCAGCTGCTCAGGAGGCTGAGGCAGGAGAATCGCTTGAACCCAGGAGGCAGAAGTTGCAGTGAGCCAAGATCCCACCACTGTACTCCAGCCTGGGTGACAAAAGCGAAACTCCTCAAAAAAAAAAAAAA
>NW_016820662.1:0-343 GCF_001698545.2 Rhinopithecus bieti | reverse complement strand
CCGCCAGCCACGGCCTCCGATGCCCTGGGCCACACCCGGGCCGGCCCTGCACACTCGGCCTCTGCTGGAGAAGCGGGGGGGGGGGGGGCCCCGGGGGGGGGGGGGGGGGGGGGGGGGGGGGTCCCCGTGGACGGCGGCGCGGCGGGGAGACCAAGAGCCCAGCCGCCACTTGGTCTAGGGGTCCGTTCCCCTGACAGCCCACGTTGAGGGGTACCGGGGGCCCCCACAAAACAAGCACCCGGCTCACCCTGACGGTGGCCAGCGGCCAGGACGTCCCAGGGCTCGGCGGGGGCGCCTTAGGCGTCGCTACCTCCTTCTGGGAATAGCCGTCCCGGGCGCACCG
>NW_016820661.1:0-2153 GCF_001698545.2 Rhinopithecus bieti | reverse complement strand
TAATAAAAAAAAATAAATAAATAAATAAATAAATAAAAATTGCACAAATAACTGCAACAAACACTACTAATATAATATGAAAAGATGCTCAACTGCATGTTCGCATTCATCAGAGAAATGTAAATTAAAGGCACAGTAGGATGTATTATAGTTACCTACCAGAGTGGCATGAATTTAAAAGACTGACAATACCACTCATTGATAAGGAAGTGAACAGTCATAAAATGCATGTGCTGCTGTGGGAGTGTAATTAGCACAAGCAATTACATGTTGGTAAATATCTACTAAAACTGAGCATATGCAAATCCTGTGACCTGGCAATTGTTCCCCCAGGCATATATCCAACAAAAACACATAAACTTGTTAAAAGACAGAGTAACATTATTCTGATTGCCAAAAAAAAAAAAAAAAAAAAAATCAAGTGTCCATCAATAAATGAATAAAGGAGTATTTTCAAAAAATGGAATGCTACATGGCAAGGAAAGCAAGCACACTCACCGGGCGCGGTGGCTCACACCTGTAATCCCAGCACTTTGGGAGGCCGAAGCGGGTGGATCACAAGGTCAGGAGATCGAGACCATGGTGAAACCCCGTCTCTACTAAAAATAAAAAAATTAACCGGGCGCGGTGGCAGGTGCCTGTAGTCCCAGCTACTCAGGAGGCTGAGGCAGGAGAATGGCGTGAACCCGGGAGGCGGAGCTTGCAGTGAGCCGAGATCGCGCCACTGCACTCCAGCCTGGGCGACAGAGCGAGACTCTGCCTCAAAAAAAGAAAAAAAGAAAAAAAAAGAAAGAAAGCACAGTCTTGCTACAACAACATAAATGAATCTCACATTTGTACTGTAGGGTGAAAGAGGCCAGAGAGGTATGATTCCATTAATTTAAAGTTCAAACTGAATCTATAGTTTTAGAAGCTAAGACACGGTTAACATTACACCTCAGCAACAATGAACATGTCTAGCACTCTGATTTTGGCTCTTCAATACAATTTTCTACTAAAAACAATGATAACTTCCTTCAGAGATAATCTTCATTAATCCACTCACTTAAATTGACTTTCCTTCTTTCCCTGTTTTCCTCTTGCCAGACTCTGCTTTTTGGAATCACTTCCCATCATACATTATCTGCAAGCAAGGTCCTCTCTCTAGGCTTTGGAGGAAATCTAGGCTAAAACAACCACATTTTACAACTACCACTGTAATAGTTGATTCAGGCAAAGATCATCGGTGAATGCTAAATGGTTCAGGTGTAAGATTGTTGGAAAACAAGATATTCACATTTTCTCAAAATGTCAACAACAGATTACTTATTAATTACCAAGAAAATCTTTTCACAATGGAGAGATTCTGAGGACATTGCCTTAACATGATTAACCAAAATTGAAAGCAACTGATATTAAGCACCTGCTGATACAATGCAATGGAATATATGCAGAATCCCCTTCATAATGTTCTGGATAAAACATTTCTTAATGCAATCATGATATAACAATCAGACACTTCTGGATTGTAAGACATTCTACAAAAGTATTGGTATGGACTTTTCTTTTCTTATTTCTTTTGGGTTTTTTTGTTTTGTTTTGTTTGTTTGTTGTGTGTGTTTGTTTGTTTTTGAGACAGAGTCTCACTCTGCTGCCCAGGCTGGTGTCCAGTGGTGCTATTTCAGCTCACTGCAACCTCTACCTCCCGGGTTTAAGCAATTCTCATGCCTCAGCAGGGATTACAGGCATGCCACCACACCCAGCTAATTTTCATATTTTTAGTAGAGGTAGGGTTTTGCCATGTTGGCCAGGCTGGTCTCCAACTCCCGGCCTCAAACAATCCACCCACCTCAGCCTCCCAAAGAGCTGGGACGACAGGTGTGAGCTACCACGCCTGGCAACTTTTCAAAAAAATGTTTGAAAATACAAGTTAGACTTTTCAAAAAATGCCAAGTTAGTATTTGTATTTTAGTTAGTATTTTCAAAAAATAATAACTTGGTTTTTTGAAAACGCCAATTTCAAAAATACTAAATTGGTATTTTTTGAAAAGTCCATGCCAGTAGTCTTATACAATGTCTTACAGTCTGGAAGTGTCTGATTGTTACATCATGACTGCATTAAGAAACATTTTCGGGGCGGAGCAAGATGGCAGAATAGGAAGAGCTCCAGTCTC
>NW_016820660.1:0-681 GCF_001698545.2 Rhinopithecus bieti | reverse complement strand
TACAACTGCAATAATAAACCAAATTTTCCATTTCTTTTATCTTCTCGACATGTTTTGTACCAAGGCAAAATAGCTATTCTTTATTTAACTATTAACGGTTTTTGCCATGAAGAATCTTCAAAAAATATTTTTTCAGATAACTATATTTGGCTTATTTGCACTGCCATATAATCTTAAGTGAGTTAAAAAACTAAAAGTGGGCTGGGAGTGGTGGCTCATGCTTGTAATCCCAGCACCTTCAGGAGGCCGAGATGGGTGGGTCCCAAGGTCAAGAGATCAAGACCATCCTGGCCAACATGATGAAACCCCATCTCTACCAAAATACAAAATTAGCTGGGCATGGTGGCACGTGCCTGTAGTCCCAGCTACTCAGGAGGCTGAGGCAGGAGAATCGCTTGAACCCAGGAGGCAGAGGTTGCAGTAAGCTGAGATCACACAGCTGCACTCCAGCCTGGTGACAGAGTGAGAGTCCATCTCAACAACAACAACAAAAACAAACAAACAAAAACAAGTTAAAAGAGAAATATGCACAAAATAAGGTATCCAGGTATATCTAAGTATTTTATTTGTGGGGAAAAAAGATACCCAGGGAATCATTATTGAACAAAAGACAAACCTAAGGGAAAATTATTTTCATACATTTAAGTTTATAAAAGTTTAATGATAAAATAATCAAATTCC
>NW_016820659.1:0-10667 GCF_001698545.2 Rhinopithecus bieti | reverse complement strand
CCCATGCAGTTTTTTTAACTTTCTTTCCCTCCTGTGAATTCCAAAGGTTCTTAAGTTTCTTGTGACTCATTAGAGAGATTGAAGTAAATATAATGGTAGTAACAATAGTAATGATAATAGTAATAATGTAACATCTATTGAGTGCTTATTATGTGTCAAGCAACATTTGTAGTTGATTTACCAAAAATAGCTAATTTAATCCATTTGATGGAAAATTATATTTGAGGTTACAATTTTCTTTTTACACCAGAAAACAGATTCTAGGTTGTTGTCTTAGTCTTCTGGGGCTTCTATAATAAAATAACATAGATGGATGGCTTAAACAACAGACACGTATTTTCTCACAGTTGCGGAGGCGAGAAGCCCAAGATCAAGGTGGGATATTCCGTTCTTGGTAAGCCCTCTTCCTAGCTTTCAGACAGGAACCTTCTCATTGTATCTTCATGTGTTGGAAAGAGCTCTGGTCACCTTCTCTTCTTATAAGGATACTAATCATATCACGAGGACCCTACCCACCTGATCTCATCTAACTCTAGTTGCCTCCCAAAAGTTCTGCTTCTGAATATATCATATTATTGGGTATAATTGTAACATATACATTTAGGGGATATACACTCAATCCTTAGCAGCTGGAAATGAAGATGTTAGGTTATGCTGTAGTACTGACTAACTTCCAGAGATGTTGTTACTGAAGATACCCCCAAATGTGCTAATTTTCATCAAGCATCCTATTTTCTCATGAGAGTCTCCTATCTTCCAGAGTGTTTATGCAAACACTCTTACCATAATTGTTCTTTCACTTCTAGTCCATTGATGCCTCCTACTTTTTCCTTTATGGTAGCCTCCTTCTATTTTCACTTTCCTCCACATCTATTTCAGATTTCATGAACCATTTATTTCAATAATTATCTTGACAAACAGGCAATACTTGTGAAAAGGTGGTTTGTTGTATTGGCTTTCTCCTAAATTCCTTTAAAACCCCCTGCTTTTGTGTAAGACAGGGAAAGATAAGGGTGCTTGATCTGTGTTTAATGTGTGTCTTAGCCTCTACACTATGACTGTCGTGTTTCCTGTTACAATTTCCAGGCCCAGCACGGTGTCTGTTACATATTTATCAAAGGAATAATTAAATTATTCAGACCAGAATGAAGACCAGCTTATAGGCATTCGAGAGAGATTTTGGATCATTAAAAAAAATATTTTAGCATTTAGAACAGTCCAAAATAGAATGGGCTGCATTGTGAATTCTGTATTTCTATGTCACTGAAGATATTCAGGGAGGGCGCAGGTACAGTTAAGGAGAGTGCATGAGACAAGGTGTTTTATGAAGTCTTATCCAATCCTGGATTCTGTTATCTGGAAATAAAACTTGCATAAGGGATTGGAAGTTCATTCAAGAAAGAAGAAAATATGAGTAGTTTTTGATTACACATTTAAATTTAATAGTAAATTTTTAAAATTTGTTTTATTGTATTAATATAATTTACACAGGAATTGTGACTTTCATAAGCCATTTATTCAAGTGTTCCAAAAGTCATTATTTTTCTATAACCAAACTTCATTTCACCCTTGAGTTTTGAGTCCACCTAGTGGCTGAAATTTGGTATTAACCAATTCTGGGTAAGCTGAAGTAACTTTAAGGTTTCTCAGTTATTTTTGGGTTCAAATTCAGTCTAACAAGAGCTTGTCCTCACCTCATCCTCTTTCCCCAGTGTGGCATATATATTTCCAGCTGCTCAAATAGTATCATGTCATCTGCAAGGAGGCACTTAGTCATTAATGTCTGTCCATACTGGCATCCGCTAAAGCATGGAAATCCATCTCTCTTTAGCTAATGTTTCCCCTTGTTAGAATCTGCATAGATGGCTTCAATTACACATTTTATTTGCCCAAACTACACTTCACCTAATTCCCTAATCCCCCACCTTCTGCAGTATTTACTTCTCAAAATCAAAATCACAACCCGTCAGGATTTCTCTCTTTTTCCTTCCCTCCTTCTCCCATCCCCTCTCTTGTTGTACTTCATCATTTTTTGGTAGTATGAGAAAATATAACTACCCCTGTATCATACTGTGCCATGTGAAGTTCCCTCCATCCCTGATAACATGTTGATGCCAGGAACCTCTGGGAAGCTACTGTCTTCCAGGATTCTAAGTCTAAAGAAGGACGCATGCTTCCTCATTTTTCAGATGTTCTGTTCTCAGAGCCCTTTCTAATAAACCATAACTGGAATAGGACTGTATCATTATCTGTGATGCTTCACCTCCTTAATCTAGTCTATGAACCTCATAGGTGGAAATATGCCTCTTATGCCAGCTTCTATTATTCTCAACTTTTTTTTTTTTGTTTGTTTGAGACAGGGACTCACTCTGTTGCCCAGGCTGGAGTTCAGTGGCATGGGGTGATCATGGCTCACTGCAGCCTCAACCTCCCTGGCTCAGGTGATTCTCTCACCTCAGTCTCCCACATAGCTGGGACTACAGGCATGTGCCACCACATTGGGCTAAATTTTTAATTTTTTTTTTTTTTTTTTTAATAAACAGGGGTTTTCACCATGTTGCCCAAGCTGATCTGTAACTCTTGGGCTCAAGGGATCCTCCCTCCTCTGCCCCTCAAAGTGCTGGGATTATAGGCATGATCCACCGGGCACAGCCAAGACTATTATTTATAGTATAATTTTGGCTACAGATGCCCAGAATATTTTTTAATAACAGATTTATAATTCACACACCATAAATTACATCTGTTTCACTTTAAAATGTACAATTTTGTTTGTACGTTTTGTTTCATTTGTTTTAATATAGTCACAAAGTTGTGCATTCATCACCACTATCTAATTTCAGAACATTTTTGTTACCCCAAAAAACTTCATGCTCATTAACAGTCAGTTCCTATTACTCTCTCCTCCAAGTTCTTGTCAATTACTAATCTACTTTCTGTTTCTGTGAATTTGTGTTTCCTGGACACTTCATATAAATTGAATCATGAAATAAATGGCCATTTGTGACTGACTTCTTTCATGCAGTATGCTTTCAAGTTTCATCCATGTTGTAGCATGCTATAAGTACTTCATTCTTTTTATGGCTGAAAATACTTCGTTGTATGAATATACAAAATTTTGTTTACCCATTTATCGGCTGTTGAGCATTTTGATTTTTAACTATTTTTTGGTTATTACAAATAATGTAGTTATGAACATCTGTGTAAAAGTTTTTGTGTGGGGATACGTTTTCATTTATCTTGTTTATATATATAAAAGTGGAAATGCTGGGTTCTATGGTAATTGCTATGTTTAACTTTTTGAAGAAATGCCAAATTGGTTTCCCCGGAATGGCATCATGTTCCATTCCAATTAGCAATGTTGGAGCATTCTAACTTTTCCACTTTATCATCATTTGTTATTGTCCATTTCTTAATCACAGCCATTCTAATCAGTCTGAAGTGA
Organism: Rhinopithecus bieti; assembly: GCF_001698545.2. Taxonomy (NCBI): domain Eukaryota; kingdom Metazoa; phylum Chordata; class Mammalia; order Primates; family Cercopithecidae; genus Rhinopithecus; species Rhinopithecus bieti. The sequence continues at coordinate 7,222 of NW_016820659.1, read as the reverse complement.
TATCTCATGGTGTTTTGATTTGCATTTCCCTGATGACTAATGATGTGGAACATTTTTTTCATGTGCTTGTTAGCCTTCTGCATATCTTTTCTGAAAAAACATCTGAAAATTCTTTGCTTGCCTTGTTGTGGTTGAGTAGTAATAGCTCTTCACATATTCTGGATACTATACCTTTATCAGTTATATAATTTCTAAATATTTTCTCCCATAGTATGGGTTATATTTTCACTGTCTTGATCATGTCCTTTTACATACAAAATTATTTAATTTTGGAGTTCAACGTACATATTTTTTCTTTGATTACTTGTGCTTTGTAATGGCTAACAAGGCTTTGACAAATCCAATGTAACAAAATTTGAACTTATGTTTTCTTCTGAGCGTTTTATCATTTTAGTGCCTATATTTAGGTCTACGATTCATTTTGAGTAAATTTTTGTTTATGGTATGAAGTAAGAGTCCACCTTCCTTGTTCTGCATGAGAATATCTAATTGTTAGGGTACTATTTGCTGAAAAGACTATTCTTTCCTCAGTAACTTGTCCTGGCACCCTTGTTGAAAATCAATGTACCTTAAATATGAAGGCTTTTTTCTTATATTCTTAATTCCATTTCATTGAGCTATATGTTTCTCTTTATGCTGGTACATATATAGTCTGATTGCTTAGTTCTAGTAGCAACCTTTTAAAATCATAAAATCATAAAGCATAAGTCCTTTAACTTTTTCTTCTTTTCCAAGACTGTTTTGTCTATTCTTTTTTCAGTGTTAATTAATAAAGTTTTATTAGGACACAGCCATGTCTATTTCTTTACATATTGTCTATGGCTGCCTTCATGCTACAAAGACAGAGTTGGGTAGTTGAAATGGAGACCATGTAACTTACAAAACTAAAGGTACTTACTCTCTAGTCCATTACAAACATAATTTGCTGGCTTCTGTTCTACAAATATATTTCTTCCAAGGCTATAGACTATGTAGTTTTTAAGTGTTACAAATTTATTATCTTACAGTTCTGTAAGTTAGAGATCTGACACAAGTCTCACTGGGCCAAAATCAAGGTGTTAGCTGGACTGTGTTCCTTCTGAAGACTCTAAGAGATAATTTATTTTGTTGTCTTTTCAAGCTTCTAGAGCTGCCACATTCCTTGTCTCATGGCTCCATCCTTCATTTTCTTCTTTTATTTTAATTTTAAAATTTACCATCATTGCCTTTTAAGTATACAGTTCAGTGGCAACAAATACACTTATGTCCTTTTTTGTTCCCTCTTATTCCACTCCCTTCTCCTCTTCTGGCCTCTGGTAATCGATAGTCCACTTGCTACCTCCATGAGATAAACTTTTTTAGTTCCTCTATATGAGTGGGAACGTGCAATATTTGTCTTTCTGTGCTTGCCTTACTTCACGTAACATAATGGCCTCCAGTTCCATCGATGTTGCTGCAAATGACAGGATTTTATTCTTTTTTTATGACTGAATAACATTCTATTGTTTTATATCACGTTTTCTTTTCCATTCATCCACTGATGGGCACTTAGGTTAATTCTGTATTTTGACTATTGTGAATATTGCTGTTTTGACTATTCTGAGTCCCGTGCACTTCCATATAAATTTAAGGATCATCTGGTCAATTTCTAAAAAAAAAAATGCTATCCAGGATGTTGATACGGATTGCTGTTCAATTTGTGGAGTATTGGCATGTTAACATCATTAAGCTTTCTAATCCATGAATGAACTATTGTCTTTTCTTTATTTAGGTCTCTTAAAATTTCTTCGAACAATGTTTTATTATTTTCAGAAAATAAGTTTTGAAATTCTTCCATTAAATTCTTATTCTTTCATTTTTTATAATATTATACACAGAATCTCTTAATTTTACTTCCAGATTATTCACTGCTAATGTAGAGAAACACAATTTTTTTTTTCAATATTGGTCTTGTATTCTGCAATCTTGTTGAAGTTCAATTTTGTTCAAACTGTTTGATAGTTTTAATTATTATTTGCTGGATTCCTTAGGATTTTCTACTTACAACATACTGTCATCCACAAATAGAGGCAGTTTTACTTCTTATTTACAAGCTGTATTATTTTATTTTTTTTCTTAGTCAAATTGTCCTGGCTCAAATATACCTGTTTGTTGGCATATGGTATACCGCATTTCCTTATCATCTTTTCTATTTTTATAAGTTCAGTAGCAATGTACTCTCTTTTATTCCTAATGTTAGCAGTTTGCATCTTTCCTTTTTTTCTCTGTCCATGTTGATAAAATTTGGCCCTGTTTCTTGATGTTTTCAATGAGCAACCATTTGAGTTTGTTGATTTTTCTCTATAGTTTTTATTCTCTATTTCATTTATTTATACACTAATAATTATTATTTCCTCTTTCTCTTCTTCTCTTGGTTTGGATTTAGATTGTTTTCCTATTTTTAATTCTTAAGGTGAAAGGTTAAGGTATTTGTTTGTGATCTTTATTGTTTTGGAATATTAAAATGAAGCCTTTCCTTTAAGCTTCAGATTTCACTGTGTCTTAATTTTTTGTTGTGTTGTGTTTTCATTTATATCAACCTACAGATATTTCCAAACTTATTTTGGGATTCCTTCTTTAATTCATTGGCTATTTGGGAGTGGGCCATTTAATTTCTACATATTTGTGAATTTCCCAAATATTCTCCTGATATTTATTTCTAGTTTTTTGACCCTAACCCTCCTCTCATCCTCCACCCTCCAGTAGGTCCTGATGTATATTGTTCACTTCTTTGTGTCCACGTGTACTCAATGTTTAGCTCTCACTTACAAGTGAGAATATGCAGTATTTGATTTTCTGTTCTTGTGTTAATTATCTTAGGATAATAGCCTCCAGTTCTATCCATGTTGCTGCAGTAAACACAATCTCATTATTTTTTTATAGCCGTGTAGTATTCCATGGTGTATATGTACCACATTTTCTTTATCTGGTTTACCATTCATAGGCATCTAGGTTGATTTAACGTCTCTGTTATTATGAATAGTTTTGCAATAACCATATGTGTGCATGTGTGTCTTTATGGTAGAATAATTTATATTCCTTTGGGTATATACCCAATGATGGAATTTGTGGGTCAAATGATAGTTTTGTTTTAAATTCTTGGAGATATTTCCAAACTGCTTTCCACAGTGGCTAGACTAATTTACATTTCCTCCAGAAGTGTGCAAGCATTCTCTTTTCTATGCAACCTCACCAGCATGTTATTTTTTGACTTTTTGATAATAACCACTGTGACTGGTGTAAGATGGTGTCTAGTTGCAGTTTTGATACACATTTCTCTAATGATTAGTGGTGTTGAACATTTTTTCATATGCTTCTTGGCCACATGTATGTCTTCTTTTGAAGTGTCTGTTATGTTCTTAGTCTACTTTTTAGTGGAGTGGCATTTTTTGTTGTTGTTAATTTGTTTAAGTTCCTTATGGATTCTGGATATTAGAACTTTCCCAGATGCATAGTTTGCAATTTTTTTTCCCCATTTCGTAGGTTGTCTGTTTATTCTGTTGATAGTTTCTGCTTCTGTTTAGTTTAATTAGGTCTCTGTTTTCGTTGCAATTGCCTTTGCCATCTTCATCGTGATATCTTTGCCAGGCCCTATGTCTGGTGTTTCCTAGGTTTTGTCAAGGGTTTTATACTTTTAGGTTTTACATTTAAATATTTAATCCATATTGAGTTGATTTTTGTATATGCAGTAAGGAACCCAGTTTCAATCTTCTGCTGCCAGTTATTTCAACACCATTTATTCGAATTAAAAAGTCCTTTCCCCATTGCTTGTTTTTGTTGGCTTTGTCAAAGACCAGATGGTTGTAGGTGTGCTGTTTTATTTCTGGGTTTTCTCTTTTGTTCCATTGGTATGTGTTTTTTTTGTTTTTTGTTTTTTTTTTTTTTTTTTTTTTTTTTTTTTTTTTCACCACTACTATGTTGTTTTGGTTACTATAGAGTTTTAGTATAGTTTGTAGTCTTATAATGTGATGCCTCAACCTTTTTTCTTTTTGTATGGTATTGTTTTAACTATTCAGGCTCTTTTTTAGTTTCATATTAATTTTAAAGTAGTTTTTTCTAATTCTATGAAGAGTTTCATTGGTAGTTTGAGAGGCGTAGCATTGAATGTGTAAATTGCTTTGGACAGTATGACAATTTTAATAATATTGATGCTTCTTATCCATGATCATGGAATGTTTTTATTTGTGTCATCTCTGATCTCTTTCAACAGTGATTTGTGATTCTCATTTTACAGATCTTTCTCCTCCCTGATTAGCTGTATTCTTAGGTATTTTATTCTTTTCCTGTTGCATATTGTGAATGAAATTGTGTTTTGATTTGACATTCAGCTTGCATGTTCTTGTATAAAAATTGCAGTCAATTTTGTACATTGATTTTTATCCTGAAACTTTGCTGCAGTTGTTTATCACATCAAGGAGCATTTGGACAGAGACTAAGAGGTTTTCTAGGTAAAGAATCATATCATTTGAAATCCATAGATATTTTGACTACCTTTCTTCCTATTTGGATGCCTTTTATTTCTGTCTCTTGCCTTATTGCTCTGAGTAGGACTTCCAGTACCTTGTTGAATAGGAGTGTTGAGAGAAGGCATCCTTTTCTGTTCCAGTTCTCCAGGGGAACATTTTCAGCTTTTGCCTGTTTAGTATGATACTGCTCAGAGATAGTCATATATGGCTCCTATTATTTTAATGTATGTCCCTTCAGTGCCTGGTTTGTTGAGGGTTTTTTTTTTTTTTCTTTAACCTGAAGGGATATTGAATTTTATTGAAGGCTTTTCTTCATCTTTTGAGATAATTATTTGTTTTGTTCTGTTTATATCATGGATTACATTTATTGATTTGTGTGCATTGAATTGACCAGGCATCTCAGGGATGAAACATACTTGATCAAGGTGGATTAGCTTTGTGATGTGCTATTGGATTTGGTTTGCTAGTATTTTGTTGAAGATTTTTGCAACTCTGTTCATCCAAGATATTGCCATGAAATTGTGTGTGTGTGTGTGTGTGTGTGTTTGTGTGTGTGTGTGTGTGTGTCTGCCAGGTTTTGGTATCAGAATGATGTTGGCCTCATAGAATGAGTTAGGATTCCCTCCTCAATTTTTTGGAAGAGTACCAATGAGAATGGTACCAACTCTTGTTTATACATCTGGTAGAATTCAGCTATGATTCTGTCTGGTCTTGGGCTTTTTTAGTGATTGTAGGCTTTTATTACTGTTTTGATTTTGGAACTCATTTTGGTCTGTGTGTTCAATTTCTTTCTAGTTCAATCTTGGGAGGTTATATGTTTACAGAAATTCTCCCATTTCTTTCAGGTTTTCTAGTTTGTGTACGCAGAGATATTTGTAATAGTCTCCTAGGGTTTATTTATTTATTTATTTATTTATTTGTATTTCTGTGGGATCCATGATAATATTCCCTTTGCCATTTCTGACTGTGTTTATTTGGGTTTTCTCTCTCTTTATCAGTCTAGTTAATGGTCTATTAATTCTATTTATTCTTGCAAATAACCAACTTCTAGTTTTCTTGACCTTTTGTATGTTTTTTATATCTCAATTTCATTCAGTTCAGCTCTGATTTTAGTGATTTTTTGTCTTCTGCTCTCTGAGGTTGTTTTGCTCTTGTTTTTCTAGTTCAGCTTGTAGTCCTAGATTGTTAATTTGAGATCTTTCTACATTCTTGACATGGACATATAGCACTGTAAAGGTTCCTCTGCTCCCTGCTTTAGCTGTTTCTCAGGTATAGGAATGTTGTATTTTTTATTCTCATTACTTCAGAAGAATTTATTGATTTCTGCTTTAATTTCATTGTTGACTCAGAAGCAGGTTGTTTAATTTCCATTTGCTTATCAGCTCTTCTCGATTTGTGGAATCTTTAGGATTTTCAAAATATAAGATCTTATCATCAGCAAACAAGGATAATTTGACTTCTGTCTTTCTAATTTGAATGCTCTTTATTTATTTCTGTTCTTTGATTGCTGTAGCTAGGACTTCCAGTATTATGTAAATAACAGTGGTGACAGTGGGAATCTTTGTCGTGTTCCAGATACAATAGGGAAGGCTTTCAGTTTTTCCCCATTAAGTATGATACTAGCTGTGGGTTCATTGTATATTGCTTTTATTATGTTGAGATAGGTATTTCTATCGCCAGTTCTATCCCCAGTGTTTTTATCATGAAGGGATGTTGAAATTTAGCAAATGCTTTTTCAACATCAATTGAAATAATCATATGGTTTTCATTCTTCATTCTGTTGATATGATGTAACACATTGGTTTTCATATATTGAACCATGCCTGCATCCCAGGGAGAAATCCCACTTGGTCATGATCTTTCTAATGTACTGTTGAATTCAGTTTGCCAGTATTATATTTAGGATTTTGCATCAATATTTAACTGAGATATTTTCTGTAGTTTAATTTTAATTTCTTTTGGTTTGGTATCTGGTGAAAACTACCATCATATAATGAATTTGAAACTATCCTCTCCTCTATTTTTCAAAATAGTTTGAGTAGGATTGTTATTAGTCTTTTTTAAGTGTTTGGTAGAATTTAACAGTGATGCTATCAGGTCCTGGACTTTTCTATACTGGAAGACGTTTTCTTATGACTTCTATATGTTACTTGTTATTGGTGCGTTTAAGTTTTGGATTTCTTCCTGGTTCAACCTTGATAACCTGTATGTATCTATAAATCTGTCCATTTCATCTAGATTCTCCGATTTATTGGCACATTGTTGCTCCTAGCAGTCACTAATGATCCTTTGAATTTCTGCAGTTATCAGTTGTAATGCCTTCTTTTTAATTTCTTATTTATTTTGATCTTCTCTTTCTTTTTTTCAGTTGGTCTGGCTAAAGAATTGTAAATTTTGTTTAACTTTTCAGAAAGACAGCTTCTTTATTGATGCTTTATTTTTTATTTGCTATTGTATGTATTTCTTCTCTGATTTTTATTATTTCTCTTCTTCTACTACATTTGGTCTTGGTTTGCCCTTGCTATTCTAGTTATTTTAAGATGCATTATTTACTTGGAGTTTTTTCTTTATTTTTTTTTTTTTTTAATGTAGACATTTATAGCCTTAAACTTTCCTCTTAGTATTGCTATTGCTGTATCCTATAGGTTATGGTATGTTGTACTTCCATTATCACTTGTTTCAAGAAATTTTCCAGTTTTCCTCTTCTTTTTTCTTTTTTTTTCCATTTTTTTATTATA
>NW_016820658.1:0-657 GCF_001698545.2 Rhinopithecus bieti | reverse complement strand
CAATCTCGGCTCACTGCAACCTCTGCCTCCCGGATTCAAGTGATTCTTCTAACTCAGCCTCCTGAGTAGCTGGGACTATAGGCACGTGCCACCACGCCCAGCTAATTTTTTGTATTTTTAGTAGAGATGGGGTTTCACGGTGTTAGCCAGGATGGTCTCGATCTCCTGACCTCATGATCCACCCGCCTTGGCCTCCCAAAGTGCTGGGATTATAAGCGTGAGCCACTGTGCCCGGCTATATGCTGAAGTATTAACAAATAAATAATATATATAGGGCTGGCTTCAAAATACTTGGGATAGGCAGATATAGATAAACCAAGACTGCTCATGTAGATAGTAAATGAGGTACCCTGTAAAAAAAATAGTAAAAATCTGAACCTTTTGTTCATTTTACTATTTTTCCTTTCTACTTTCAAACGTGTGTGTTTGAAAATTCCCACAATAAAAGTTTTTTTTTTTTTTTTTTTTTTTTGGTTTTTGTTTTTTGAGATGGAGTTTTGCTCTTGTTGCCCAGGCTGGAGTGCAATGTCACCATCTCAGCTCATTGCAACCTCCGCCTCCCAGGATCAAGTGATTCTCCTGCTTCAACCTCCAGAGTAGCTGGGATTACAGGCATGCACCACCAGGTCTGGCTAATTTTATATTTTAATAGAGACG
>NW_016820657.1:0-686 GCF_001698545.2 Rhinopithecus bieti | reverse complement strand
CTAGATGGCACAAGACCAGTAATTACACACATTTGCACATGAGCCTCATTCATGGCAGATATACTTATTTCCTTCCATTAAACCTTTTTTTTTCCAATTTAAAGAACCACATCCTATTCCATGCCAATTGCTATTGATAGTGGCACAAGCATTAAATTTTAGGGTTATGTGCTTGCGGACCCATCTTTCTTCTGTCATAGCTATTACTTTACTTGTGTCGCCTAGAAAAGGACCAGTCCTTAATTTTATTTTAAAAATGTGATCATGGGAGGCTTAAAATGGGTCATAACACAAATCAGGTTGGTTATTTCCTGGGCTACATACCTTGGATAGAATAGCATTATACAAACAAGTTTCTTTCAGAGTCCTGGTACACTTGTAATAACCATAAAATAATAGGACTGTAGCAATCTTTTGTCCTACCTCGGTGACTTGATGTATATACTGGGAACAGTCCTCAGTCTGAGGAAGGTCAGTTGAAGTCCTTAGTGTACAAGTCCAAATTTTAAGGAAAATGGGTCCCACGATGAGTTTCCCCATTCTTCGACCATGTGTCGACCAGTCAGCTTTCAGGTGTGACTGGAGCAGGGCTTGTTGTCTTCTTCAGAGTCACTTTGTAGGGGTTGAAGAAGCTGCTCTCGTCCACATACAGCTCCTAGTCTACTGATGTTTAAGGATGGTCTCGG
>NW_016820656.1:0-2608 GCF_001698545.2 Rhinopithecus bieti | reverse complement strand
CGAGTAGCTGGGATTACAGGAGTGCACCACCATGCCCAGCTAATTTTTGTATTTTTAGTGGGGACGGGATTTCACCATGTTGGTCAGGATGATCTCAATCTCCTGACCTCGTGATCTGCCCGCCTTGGCCTCCCAAAGTGCTGGAATTACAGGTGTGAGCCACCACACCTGGCCTATAATCCCAGTCTTTTGGGAGGCTGAGGCAGGAGGATTGCTTGAGGCCAAGAGTTTGAGACCAACCTGGGCCACAAAGGCCCTATTTCTACATAAAAGAAAATAAATAAATACATACACGCATACATACATACATAAAAAGTATAACTTACCAACAGTTTTGCTGCCTGAACACGAACCACCCAAGAGCCATCACTGACCATGTGACAAATTTTTCCAAACGCATCATCAACTAAGCGTATTTCTTCATTAGAGGAAGGAATTGGGACAATGCTAAATTAAAAGAAAATAAATGAAATCACTTAGAACAAAACATGATCCTAAGTCTGCAGGCTCAGGCCAGGCACAGTGGCTCACATCTATAATCCAGCACTTTGGGAGGCCCAGGCAGGTAGACTGCTTGAGCCCAAGAGTTTAAGACCAGCCTGAGCAACATGGCAAAACCTCATCTCTACAAAAAAAATACAAAAATTAGCTAGGCATGGTGGCATGCGCCAATAGTCCCAGCTATTTGGGAGGCTGAAGTGGGAAGATAACTAGCTCTGGAGGCGAAGGTAGAAGTGAGCTGAGATCACACCACGGCACTCCAGTCTGGGTGACAGAGCAAGACCCTATCTCAAAAAATAAATACAGTCTGGGCACAGTGGCTCATGCCTGTAATCCCAGCACTTTTGGAGTCTGAGGCAGGTGGATAACTTGAGGTCATGAGTTCGAGACCAGCCTGGCCAACATGGTGAAACCCCCCTCTCTCCTAAAAATATAAAAATTAGCCGGGTGTGGTGACACATGCCTGTAATCCCAGCTACTCAGGAGGCTGAGGCAGGAGAATCACTTGAACCTGGAAGGTGGAGGTTACAGTGATCCGAGATAGTGCCACTGCACTCCAGACTGGACAACAGAGCGAGACTCTATCTCAAAAAATAATAATAATAAACAAATAAATACATAAGTAGGTAAGGCTGCAGGCTCAATAAACTGAGAACAGTCAATGAAGACTGACACACACGAAAATGATAACTGAATAGTTCAAATCCTAGAATGATTAAATACAGTTCAGAATAAACAAATCACTCTGGGAGTAAAAACCAACTCTTTCAGTTGCATTGCAAATTATGCTTTTTTTTTTTTTTTTTTTTTTTTTTTTGAGACAGGGTCTCACTTCTGTCACCCAGGCTGGAGTGCAGTGGCATGATCACTGCTCACCGCAGTGTCAACTTCCTGGGCTCAGGTGGTCCTCCCAGTTTACTCTCCTGAGTAGCTGGGACTACAAAAGCATGCCACCACACCCAGCTACTTTTGTATATTTTTAGTAGAAATGGTTCACCATGTTGCCCAGGCTGACCTCAAACTCCTGAGATCAAGCAATCCACCCGCCTTAGCCTCCCAGAGTGCTGGGATTACAGGGGTGAGCCACTGCACCCAGGTGCAAATTTTCAATGTATTGAATAAAAGTGTGTAACCCACCAAAGCGTCAGCCAGGTGTGGTGGTTCATACCTGTAATCCCAGCACATTGAGATACTGAGGCAGGCAGATTACCTGAAGCCAGGAGCTTGAGACAAGCCTAGCCAACATGACAAAACCACATCTCTACTAAAAATACATAAAATGAGCCAGGTGTGGTGGTGTGCACCTGTAATTTCAGCTACTTGGGAGGCTCAGGCACGAGAACTGCTTCAACCCAGGAGATGGAGGTTGCAGTAAGTTGAGATCACATCACTGCACTCCAGCCTGGGCCACAGGGCAAGACTCTGCCTTTAAAAAAAAAAAAAAAAAAAAAGCATGTAACCCACCAAAGGTTCAAAGATTTATGAAGTTATCAAAAACTAGCTTCCACCAAATATTTCATATCCTTAAGCTTATTATCTCCTATAACTGAACTTCTTTTTTTTTTTTTGAGAGAGAGTGTCTTGCTGTCACCCAGGTTGGAGTACAGTGGTATGATCTCAGCTCAGTGCAATCTCCACCTCCCGGGTCCAAGCAATTCTCCTGCCTCAGCCTCCCTAGTAGCTGGGATTACAGGTGTATGCCACCATGCCTGGCTAATATTTTTATTTTTAGTAGAGACGAGGTTTCACCATGTTGGCCAGGCTGCTCTCGAACTCCTGACCTCAGGTGATCCACCACCTTGGCCTCCCAAAGTGCTGGGATTACAGGCATCACCGTGCCCAGACTGAACTTCTACAAATACAGTAAATCTCAGAATAAATCAAGATAAAACTTACTCGTCAATCTAGTCCTAAAAAAAAGAGACAATTTCCAGTTAGCACTTTTCTTTGTATGTGTCTAAGTCCTAAAACACTACAAATGGAGCCTACTCCTACAGGTTTATTAATTCATTCTGGTTTTCAAATTTTGGCAGTTTAATGAAGAGGAAAAAACACCTCTTTTTCCTATACGAGGAAAAATAAAATATTCTATAAATATTTATAAATA
>NW_016820655.1:0-659 GCF_001698545.2 Rhinopithecus bieti | reverse complement strand
CCACTGAAAATAACAGTGTAACTCTGAGTTGAATTCACACATCACAAAGCAGTTTCTCAGAAAGCTTCTTTCCAGTTTTTTCTGAGGATAATTCCTTTCTCATCGTAGGACTCAAAGCACTTGTAAATATCCCTTTGCAAATTCCATGAAAACAGTGATAGCAAACTGCTCCATGAAAAGAAAGGTGTATCTCTTTGAGATGAATTCACACATCATGAAGAAGTTTCTCAGAAAGTTTCTTTCTAGTTTTTATTTGAGAATATTTCCTTTGTCACCATAGGCTTTAAGACAACCCAAAATATGCCTTCTCAGATTCCCCAAAAACAGTGTGACCAAACTCTGCATGAAAAGTATCACGTACCTCTGTGAGGTGGATTCACACATCACAAAGCAGTTTCTCAACAAGCCTCTTTCTAGCTTTTTTCTGAGGATATTTCTTTTATCACCATAAGCTTCAATGTGCTCCGAAACATCCCATTGCAGATTCCAAGAAAACAGTGTGAGCAAACTGCTCAATGAAAAGATGAGTGTAAGTCTGTGGAATGAGTTCACACGTCACAAAACAGTTTTTCGGAAAGCTTCCTTTTGGTTTTTATCTGATTATACTTTCTTTGCCACCATTGACTTCAAGCACTCCCACATATCCTATTGCAGATTCC
>NW_016820654.1:0-2152 GCF_001698545.2 Rhinopithecus bieti | reverse complement strand
TTTTAGTAGAGACAGGGTTTCACCATGTTGGCCAGGCTGGACTCTAACTCCTGATCTCAGGTGATCCACCTGTCTCAGCCTCCCAAAGTGCTAGGATTACAGGAGTGAGCCACCATGCCCAGCCAGAATATTGAAACATTTCTGTGTTTACTGCTAACTAGTCACCTTCCTGAACACACCAGGCACCCCCACCATGACCCATCAACTCGAAAAAATAAAAAATAAAAAATTCCAGCCCCACAGAGGAGCCTCCAAGACACTGCTGCAGCACAGAGGCTGACGCCCTCTGATTTTTAACATCACACTTGCCTTTAGTTTCCTACTGACATAAGATATGTAACCACATAGCAATGGATCTAAGTTATCTGCTTTTAAGGTACAGCAAAATTAAATATCCAAATAGAATGAATAGTATTATTTATGAATTAGCCATCTTATTCTTGAGGCTTGGTGTCAGATGACTTCTGGCTTATGGCAAAATCAAATCTACCCTCAAAAGATATAAGATTGCCCTCTGTAAGAGTTTACAAAAGAATATGATGCCATTCCCAGGGACCATCTTGATTAGCAGTGGCCAAAAACTACTTCAAGCAATGATGGCATCATGGGAATACATGTGTAGCCTCAGAAGGTGAAGAGTTTTCCACACACAGGTAATAATTTACATAAATTTTAATACTGCTGGATATCAGATAATATTAAGAAATTATTATTAATTTTTAGATGTGATAATACTGTTTTTTAGAGATGCATACTCAAATATTTACAAATTAAACCTATGATAGAAGGGATTTATTTCAAAACAATCTATAGAGAAGGGGCCAGGGGAGGGAGTGTGAGGGGAGCTGGTGATTCACGATCCTATTCACTCCACTTTTGTATATGTTCTTCAAAATAAAACGTTAAGCCAAATTGTTTTCCCTCCCTGGTAGACGGGAGATGTAAGAGAGAGAGGGGCGCCCTGGATTAGGGCGTGGCGAGACCTGGAAGGATTCACTGTCCACCTGCTCACTATGTGGCTGTGGACCTTCCCTTGTTTTCTGTGCCCACTGTCCTGTTGTCCTGTCTGTGAAGTGTGCTGTGCACATAATCACACACACACACACACACACACATGCACACACCTTCCTAGACAGGTTAAACAAGATACTATTTGTGTAACATTTTGAGCTCCTTGTGAGAAAGGTGCAACATCAATGATCCATCATTATCCTAACCCAGCACACAGAGGTGTTTTGTGAAGTTTAGTTTAGATGATTCAGGATTCCCAGAACCCCACAGATTTTCAGAAACTACCTCATGCTTCATTCTCTAAGCCAACTAAAAAAAAGGAGCAGAAACAAAACACCCTGCTTCCACACAGGAGGCGTGGAGCAGCTCTGTTTACTTCTCCGACACAAAGCCCTTGTTTATGTGGGACAGATGGTGATACGTTTCTCTTCTCTTCTCTCTCTCTCTCCCTCCCTCCCTTCATCTGTTCCCCTCTGTTTCTTTGTCCCCCTCCATTTTTCTTTTCTCCCATCCTTCTCAGCTTCACATCACTTTTCCTGAATTGACTCAAAGGCCAGCAAGAAAGATAGACACACAGAATGCCAAGCCCAGGGGAATGGCTTTGCAGCTACTATTTACTCTACCAGGCTGCATGCACATGGTTGCTCCTTGTTTCACAGTACTCACATTTGAAATGCATTTTTGAAGAGAGTGACACACCTTTGAAACTCCAGGGGGTTCAGGGCAAACATGAAAAGACCCATAAATATTTATGTGGCAAGTTTCCATGGATTGTCTTCACAAAGTAAAAAGTAACCACAGTCAATATGTGAGAGCGCACAGACACACACACACACACACACACACACACCTGTTCCTTCCAGGCCTGGCCACTTCCAAAGAACAAATATCAACCTAACCTCTTACCACATATTTCCTGCAGTAAGCACAGTCTGTAAACTAGCCTGGCAGGGGGAAAGGAGGTGTGAAGGACTAGACATGCCAGAGACTTCGCTCCCTCCATCTATAAAGCTGGTTCCTCTCCTTCTTGGACCCAGGCAAGTCACTCATTCTTTCCCAGCCTCTGTTTCTTCTAATGTAAAATGAAGGTTTTAGAATGCATAGGTGATCTATAGCGTCTTTTCCAGCTCTAAATATCTAT
>NW_016820653.1:0-1232 GCF_001698545.2 Rhinopithecus bieti | reverse complement strand
AGGAATAAATTTAACCAAGAAGATGAGCGACTTGTACACTGAAAAGTATAAAACACTGATGAAAGAAATTGAAGATGACACAAATAAATGTAAAGATATCCTGTGTTCATGGATTGGAAGAATTAATACTGTTGAAATGTCCACAGTACCCAAAGCAACATACAGATATAACATAATCTCTATCAAAATTCCAGTAGCATTCTTCATTAAAATAGAAAAACAATCCTAAAATTCATCATACAGAACCACAAAAAGCCCCAAAGAGCCAAAGTAACACTGAAAAAGTTGTAAGCGTCACACTTTCTGATTTAAAATATTACAGTTATACTAATCAAAACAATATGGTATTGGCATAAAAACAAACATATAACAATGAAACAGAATAGAGCCCAGAAATAAATCCAAACATATATGGCCAACTAACCTTCGACAGCGGTGTTAAGAGGAACACAATGGGGAAAGGATAGTCTCTTCAATAAATGGTACTGGGAAAACAGGATTTCTACATGCAAAGAACAAAACTGGACTCTTAAACCATAAACAAAAATCAACTCAAAATGGATAAAATAACTAAAACACAAAGATATAAAGTTTTAAGACATAAAAGTTTTAAGACATAAAAGAACACAGAGGGAAAGGTTCCTTAACATTGGCCTCAGAAATGATTTTTTGGATATCACACCAAAAGCTCAGGCTACAAAAGAAAAAATAAATAAAGGGGCTTGCATCAAACTAAAAAGCTTCTGTACCACAAAGGAAACAATCAACAAAATGAAAAGGCAGCTTACAGACTAGGAAAACATATTTGCAAACCACCTATCTGATAAGGGGTTAATATCCCAAAATTTATAAAGAACTCTTACAACTCAGCAGAAAAACCACCTGATTAAAATATAGACAACAGCTAGACAGACATTTCTCCAAATACATAAAAATAGCCAAGAGATAAACAAAAATGTGCTCAACATCACTAAATCATCAGGGAAATGCAAATCAACACCACTATGAGATATAACCTCACACTTCTAAGGACAGCTATTATCAAAAAGGCAAGTGATAACAAATGTTTGTAAAAGTGTGGAGAAAAAGAAACCCTAGTACATTATGATGGAAATGTAGATTGGTATAATCATTATGGAAAACAGTTCCTAAAGAAATTAAAAATAGAACTACCACACAGCCCCGTAATCTTATCTTCTGGAATATAACCAAAGGAGATGAAATCACTACCT
>NW_016820652.1:0-2151 GCF_001698545.2 Rhinopithecus bieti | reverse complement strand
TTTTTTTTGAGATGGAGTTTTGCTCTTGTTGCCCAGGCTGGAATGCCGTGGCATGATCTCGGCTCACTGCAAGCCCTGCCTTACGGTTTCAAGTGATTCTCCTGTCTCAGCCTTCTGAGTAGCTGGGATTACAGGCACCTGCCACCACTCCTGGCTAATTTTTGTATTTTTAGTAGAGACAGGGTTTCACCATGTTGGCCAGGCTGGTCTCAAATTCCTGACCTCGTGATCCACCCGCCTCTGCCTCCCAAAGTGCTGGGATTACAGGCATGAGCCACCATGCCTGGCCAAGGATTTTTCTTAGAGAAATCCATAGGAAGGAAAAAAGTAACATGCCCAAGAATATTCATTGTATCACTATGTAACAGGATATTTGGAATAACTTGTAGGTGTCCAGGAGTATAGAACTTGATAAGTATACTCTAGTGCATTGATTTGATGAAATAGGATACAGCCATTAAATAATTATGAAGATTGGAGAAGAATGTACAGAATCAACAGGGAGGAGTGGAAATTACACATATACATAACGTTGAACTATATGAAGTTGCTAATACATGGACAAAAAGACCTGAAGAGAATGTGGGAAAGTATAAAATGATTGATTATGGTAATGGGATTAGGAGTTTTTTTTTTCTTTCTTTCTTCTGTCTGGTATTCTTTTTTTTTTAATTTTTTTTGGAGATAAGAGTCTCGCTCTGTCACCCAGGCCAGAGTGCAGTGGCATGTTCTCGGCTCACTGCAGCCTCCACCTCCTGGTTTCAGGCGATTCTTCTGGCTTAGCCTGCTGAGTAGCTAGAACTACAGGCATACACCACCATGCCTGGCTAATTTTTTTGTATTTTTAGTGAATATGGGGTTTCACCATGTTGGTCAGGCTGGTCTCGAACTCCTGAGCTCAGGCAATCCGCTTGCCTCAGTCTCCCAAAGTGCTTGGTTTACAGGTGTGTGCCACCACACCTGGCCCTGTATCTGGTATTGCTAAAATGCATGGGTAATGTATTTTCCTTTAAAATCTTAAAGGACTGACAGGATAGATCACACCCACATCACTCTACATTGATTCACCTAGCAGCTTTTCTATTGTAGGGAAATTATGGTAGTGAGTGCAGAATTTGCAGTCCACTCAAGTATTCATTAAGTTAAAATCTTTTTTTCTTATGAAACTTTATGAAAAATTTCTCACATGTACAAAAATAGAATACATAAATACTCATCATTATCTATGATACCATTGTCACACCAAAAAAATTAGCAATAATTCTTTGATATCACCTAATAACCAGACTATTATCCCGGCTGTGGCTTTAGATATGTTGGCTATACTGTTAGCTGATCTCATAGTTAAATCAGGATAATAACCATCCCAGTTTTACTGGGACATGGGGCTTCCAGTGCTACATGCGGGCAAACCAAAACAGTTGGTCAGCCTACTGTCAGCAGCAGACTGCAAGGTCAGTGTGGTTGGTTAAGTGTATCTTCCTCCCCATCCAAGTGTACACTCCCAAAATTCACACTCAGAGTGATACTGAGGGAATTTCACAAACAATGAAGTTAAGACAAGTTCCTCCCTTTAGTGAGCTCACTGTTTCAAGTGGAGGATCAAGACCATCAGAAATAAACAAAGTGGAGGCCAGGTATGGTGGCTCATGCCTTTAATCCCAGCGCTTTGGGAGGCCGAGGCGGCCGGATCACCTGAGGTTGGGAGTTTGAGACCAGCCTGACCAACGTGGAGAAACCCTGTCTCTACTAAAATACAAAATTAACTAGGTGTGGTGGCACATGCCTGTAATCCCAGCTACTCGGGAGGCTGAGGCAGGAGAATTGTTTGAACCCAGGAGGCGGAGGTTGCGGTGAGCTGAGATGCACCATTGCACTCCAGCCTGGGCAACAAGAGTGAAACTCAGTCTCAAAAAAAAAAAAAAGAAAAAGAAATAAAGTCAGAGATTAAATGGTGTGATCCAGAGGGAGGAGTTGAGAAAGTCAGGGTAGGGTCAGAGTAATTGAATACTCAAAAACATCAAATTGAGCCTTAAAGATTGGGTAAAATTTCCAAATTTTAACTGATACATACTGTAGGTAGGACTTTGAACCTGCTCATTATAACACAGATTTTTGTGATAAGAAAAAGGTGTAAAAGGCCATTTGGGC
>NW_016820651.1:0-755 GCF_001698545.2 Rhinopithecus bieti | reverse complement strand
TGCTAACACTGTTTTCATGGAATCTGCAAAGGAATATCTGGGAGCACATCGAGATATATAGTGAAAAAGGGAATATCCTGACATAAAAACTAGAAAGAAGCTTTCTGAGAAACTGCTTGTGATGTATGAATTCAACTCACAGCTTTACACACTTCTTTTTTTGAGAAGTTTGCTAACACAGTTTTGGTGGAATCTTTAATGTTATATTTCAGCACACATTGAAGTTTAAGGTGACAAAGGAAACATCCTCATATAAAAACTAGAAAGATGCTTTCTGAGGAAATGCTTTCAGATGTGCAATTCTTGTCACAGAGTTACAGGTTTCTTTTCATGGAACAGTTTGGTAACACTGTTTTTGTCATTCTGAGAAGGGATACTTTGGATTGCTGGAAGCCTATGATAACAAACCAAACATCCTCAGATAAAAAGTAGAAAGAAGCTTTCTGAGAAAGTTCTTTCTGATGTGTGAATTCATCTCACAGAGTTACACCATTCTTTTCATGGAGCAGTTATCTAACAATGTTTTCGTGGAATCTGCTAAGGAATATTTGAGAGCACAATGAGGCCTACAGTGAAAAAGGGCATATCCTCAGATAAAACTAGAAAGAAGCTTTCTGAAAACTGCTTTGTGATGTGTGAATTTATCACACCGAGTTACACTGCTCTTTTCATTGAACAGTTTCCTAACGCTGTTTTCTTGGAATCTGCAATGGGATATTATGGAATGTATTGAATTTAATGGTGACAAACAAAAT
>NW_016820650.1:0-696 GCF_001698545.2 Rhinopithecus bieti | reverse complement strand
AAATCATAATAATAATAATAATAATAATAATAATATAGTAATTAAACTATAATAGCTGAATAACAAATTTAGGAAAACATCACGTGACATGGTTTTAGTTCAACAGACTAAAACTGCTACATGTCAATTACTACTGGGAAGTGGAAGAAAAGAGCCAGAAGTCCTCAGTGTATTTCATGAACTGACCTATTTCCACTGTGCTGAAACTAACAGAAGTCAGGGGCTGTGGCATATGACTGAGAAGAGTGGCAGACTCCCTGACTGTGGGGAGTGGGAGAGTCTCAAGAAAGAAGTGGTTTCTCATGGAAGAGAATTGACACTTAAATAATAGTTAAACATGATAAACGGCCCAAATAAACTCTGAGATGAAAGAATAATACTCTTAGTTACAAGGTAATAAAAGTGCACTTATGGCCAGAAATCTGTGGCTCATGCCTCTAGTCTCAGCACTTTGGGAGGCCAAGGCAGGTGGATCACCTCAGGATAGGAGATCAAGACCAACCTGGCCAACATGGTGAAACCACATCTCTACTAAAAATACAAAATTAGGTAAGTGTGGTGTCATATGCCTGTAATCCCATCTACACAGGAGGCTGAGGAAGGAGAATCCCTTGAACCCAGGAGGCAGAGTTTGTAGAGATCTGAGATTGTGTCATTGCACTCCAGCCTGGGCAACAAGAGCAAAACTCCATTTCA
>NW_016820649.1:0-1620 GCF_001698545.2 Rhinopithecus bieti | reverse complement strand
GTTGCTCCTAGGCTACAAACCTGTACAGCATGTTACTGTACTGAATACTGCAGTCAATTGTGACACAATGGCAAGTATTTGTGTATCTAAACACAGATAAGGTATCATAAAATATAATATTAAAATCTTATGGGACCACCGTTGTACATGCAGCTCGTGACTGACAGAAATGTCATTATGTGGCACATGATACAATATTTATTTGGATAGCATCACCATCAGTTTGTGTGTACAACATTAAAACAAACACTTATTAAAATCAGCTAAAATATATTGGACATAAAACTTGAATATAATATCATTGACTGAATTACTCACTTTTCTCTCATTGCTGTTATGTAAACGTGTGTCTTCAAGTAATGGTTTCATGGGAAGTACAACCAACTTCGTCTTTTATAGAAGTGTCTTTCCTTGAGTAGAGACAAGATATACAACATAAAGAAGAGAATCCTTGTAATATTTCTCCATCCCAATTCACTGCTCTTAATGCAAAACTAATTTTGGTAAACACCTTGAAAACAGTAATACTATTTTGCACATAATAGTAGCACATGCCATAACAACTTTTACAGCCTACGTATTAAGATACCTAAGAATTTCTAGGCTTCTCAGATATAAGTATCCTCTATCAGTTCCATCTTTTATTGAATCAATAGCTATTAATTAAGCACTTTCTATGTGTCAGACATAGGGGATACCATTAAGATATGACAGGTGAGGATCCTGCCATCTTAGCATTTAGATTCTTTGTGAAAAGCAACACTAAAATCATGTTAAGGTATGGGCTATCAGAAAGAAAAGGGATCTGCCTTATTTTCTCAGGAAATCTTAGCTATAGTAAGTGACTGGGGAAAATAAAACTAAATAAAATAAAGATTAAACTCAAACTACCAAGGACAATTTACAATGAGAAAAGAGGCAATATCAAATATTGACAGAACTAGCTTGAAAATATAGAAAGTTGGCTGGGCACGGTGGCTCAAGCCTGTAATCCCAGCACTTTGGGAGGCCGAGACAGGCGGATCACGAGGTCAGGAGATCGAGACCATCCTGGCTAACATGGTGAAATCCTGTCTCTACTGAAAAAATATAAAAAACTAGCCGGGCGAGGTGGCGGGCTCCTGCAGTCCCAGCTACTTGGGAGGCTGAGGCAGGAGAATGGCGTAAACCCGGGAGGTGGAGCTTGCAGTGAGCTGAGATCCGGCCACTGCACTCCAGCCCGGGTGACAGAGCGAGACTCCGTCTCAAAAAAAAAAAAAAAAAAGAAAAGAAAAAAAAAAAGGAAAATATAGAAAGTATAAGTATACTGTGACTGATCTGTTTCAGATTATTTAAGTTTAGATATTTTGCATTATCAAAAATACTACAAAATTACATATTTTCCAGAAAAAGATTATATGCTTTATGAGAAACCAGTCAACAGTAATGGTAAGAACGTTATGAATAGTCAACCAATATTAATGATAAAAGCAATAAAATGATGAACTAATAACCCAGTTTTTCTTTTAGCACCAAACTTCATACATTAATCAAATTGAAATAAATTCTAGATACTTAGAAAATGGAATAAATGTATTTTCCCTTTCAAGGAGTATTGTTATTTCCCTACAAATCCATACA
>NW_016820648.1:0-1622 GCF_001698545.2 Rhinopithecus bieti | reverse complement strand
TTCGCTCTTATTGCCTAGGCTGAAGTGCAATGGCACGATCTTGACTCACTGCAACCTCTGCCTCTGAGTTCAAGCAATTCTCCTGCCTCAGCCTCCCACGTAGCTGGGACTACAGACGCCTGCCATCATGCCCGGCTAATTTTGTATTTTAGTAGAAACGGGGTTTCACCATGTTGGTCAGGCTGGCCTCGAACTCCTGACCTCAAATGATCAACCCGCCTCGGCCTCCCAAAGTGCTGGGATTACAGGCTTGAGCCACTGCGCCAGGCCACTACCAATTATTTAAGGGAAAAAAAGAGATAGTCAATGAAGACCAAAGAAGCTGAGTGTCCAGAGCCAAAGGATTGATTATGAGCAAAAGCAGCAGAGGCTGCTTTCAAGAGGACCAGTGTTTGGATTTGATGCCATAGCAAATTTTGCTGGAGAAATAAGTGGGTGAAAAAAAAATTTTGTTTTGAGACAGAGTCAGCTTTGCTCTGTTGCCCAGGTTAGAGTGCAGTGACATGATCATAGCTCACTACAGCCTCGACCTCCTAGGCTCAGGTGATCCTCTCACCTCAGCCTCCCAAGTAGCTGGGACTACAGGGACACACCACCATGCCTGGCTAATTATTTTATTTTTTATTTTTTGGGTTTTTTTTTTTTTTTTGAGACAGAGTCTCGCTCTGTCGCCTGAGCTGGAGTGCAGTGGTGCGATCTCGGCTCACTGCAAGCTCCGCCTCCCGGGTTCACACCATTCTCCTGCCTCAGCCTCCCGAGTAGCTGGGACTACAGGCACCCTATTTTATTTTTTTGTAGAGACAGGATCTGGCTATGTTTCCCAGGCTGGTCTCAAACTCCTAAGACCAAGCGATCCTCCCACCTAGGCCTCCCAAACTGTTAAGATTATAGGAATGAGTCACTATGCCCAGCTGAAATATTCTTTTCTCTGGTTCAGCAAGAGGGATCAAGGCTAGAGTTGAAAGGGCCCTTGACTGGGTGCAGTGGCTCACACCTGTGAGTCTCACACTTTGGCTCACACTTTGGGAGGCCGAGGTGGGAGGATCACCTGAGGCCAGGAGTTCAAGACCAGCCTGGCCAACATGGTGAAACCCTGTCTCTACTCAAAATACAAAATTAGCCAGACGTGGTGGCAGGCACCTGTAACCCCAGCTACTCGGGATGCTGAGGCCAAAGAATCACTTGAACCCAGGAGACGGAGATTGCAGTGAGCCAAGATCGTACCACTGCACTCCAACCTGGGTGACAAAGTGAAACTCTGTCTCAAAAAAAATAAAATAAAATAAGGTTGGGCACAGTGGTTCATACCTGTAATCCCAGCACTTTGGGAGGCCGAGGCGGGCAGATCACGAGGTCAAGACTTCGAGACCAGCCTGGCCAACATAGTGAAACTCCATCTTTACTAAAATATAAAATTAGCTGGGTGTGGTGGTGCGCACCAGTAGTCCCAGGCACTCTGGAGGCTGAGGCAGGAGAATCACTTGAACCCAGGAGGCAGAGGTTCCAGTGAGCTGAGAACTCACCACTGCACTCCAACCTGGGGGAGGCAAGACTCCATCTAAAAAAAAAAAAATAAGGCCGGGTACAGTGGCTCACGCCTGTAATCCCAACACTTTGGGAGG
>NW_016820647.1:0-1627 GCF_001698545.2 Rhinopithecus bieti | reverse complement strand
TGATCCATGAAAAGAATCCTGTAACTCTGTGAGATATATTTACACATCACAAAGAACTTTCTCAGAGTGATTCTTTCTAGTTTTTATCTGAGCATATTTTCTTTGTTACCATAAACTTCAACACGCTCCAAAATATCCCATTGTAGACTCCAGGAAAACAGTGTTAGCAAACAGCTCAATAAAATGAACAGTGTAAATATGTAAGATGAATTCTCACATCACAAAGCAGTTTCTCAGAAAGCTTCTTTCTACTTTTCTCTGAGGATATTTCCTTTTCACCATAGGCCTCAATGCACTCCCAAACATCCCTTTGCAGATTCCATGAAAACTGTGCTAGCAATCTGCTCCATGAACAGAAAGGTAATACTCTGTGAGGTGAATACACACATTACAAAGAAGTTTCTGAAAAATCTTCTTTCTAGTTTTCATCTGAGGATATTTCCTTTGTCACCCAACACTTCAATGCAATCCAAAATATCCCTTCTTAGATTCTCCAAAAACAGTGCTGCCAAACTGCCCCATGAAGAGAATGGTGTAACTATGTGAGATGAATTCACACATCACAAAGCTGTTTCTCAGACAGCTTGTTTTTAGTATGTATCTGAGGATAATTCCTTTTTCTCCATATTCCTCAATGCATTCTGGAATATCCCATTGCAGATTCCACCAAAAGAGTGTTAGCAAACTTCTCAATGAAGAGACTGTTGTAACTCTGCGAGATGAATTGACACATCAAAAAGCAGTTTCACAGAAAGCTTCTTTCTAGTATGTGTATGAGTATATTTCCTTTTTCAACATATTCCTCAATGCATTCACGAATATCCCTTTTCATTTCCAACAATAATACTATTAGCAAACTGCTGCAGGAAAGATAGGTGTAAATCTATGAGATGAATTCACACATCACAAAGCAGTTCCTCAGAAAGATTCTTTTTGGTATTTCTCTGAGGATATATCCTTAGTCACCATAGGCTTCAATGCGCTCCGAAATATCCTATTACAGATTCCACGAAAACAGTGTTAGCAAACTGCTCCACGGAAACAAAGACATAACTCTGTGAGAGGAATTGACACAACACAAAGCAGCTTCTTAGAAACTTCTTTTTGGCTTTCAACTGAGGATATTTCCTTTGTCAACACAGGTTTCAATGTGCTCCTAAATATCCTATTGCAGATTCCACAAAAACAGTGTTATCAAACTGCTCAATAAAAAGAACAGTGTATCTCTGTAAGATGAATTCATATATCACATAGCAGTTTCTCAGAAATGTGCTTTCTAGTTTTTATCTTAGTATATTTCCTTTTTCACTATAGGCCTCAGTGCGTTCCCAAATATCCCTTCACAGATTCAATGAAATCAGTGTTAGCAAATGGTTTCATGAATATACAAGTGTAAATGTGTGACATGAATTCAAACATCACAAAGAACTTTCTCAGAATGATTCTTTCTAGTTTTTATCTGAGGATATCTCCTTTGTCACCATAGGCTTCAGTGCGATCCAAAATACCCCTCTCAGATTCCCCAGAAGTTGATCCATTAAAAGAATTGTGTAACTCAGGGAGATGAATTAACACATCACAAAACGGTTTCTCAGAAATTTCTTTCTAGTTTTATATGAAGATATTT
>NW_016820646.1:0-694 GCF_001698545.2 Rhinopithecus bieti | reverse complement strand
GAGACTCTGTCTCAAAAAAAAAAAAAAAAAAAAAAAGAAAAGAAAATAATCAAGTCTATATACTTAACTGTTGGTTGGCAAGAATCATACCTGCCTCAGCACCCCCTCATGTAATTATTCTGTTTTTATGCTATAGAATATTTTTGGAAGCATATTACACACCCTCTTTGGGGCATCCCAATCTACTGTCTCAGGACTATAATTATAAGGAATTATTTAGGCTGTAAACTCCTGAGGGACATGAATGATGCTGAAGTCCTTTTTATCACACATACGCCGTGGTAGGAGCTGAGTACCTATTTTTTGTGGTGGTGACGAACTTAAATTCCTGTGCTTGTCTGTAAATTTTTTTCTGAATGTTCTGTCTTTCATGGAGCTAAAACACAAGGATGTAATTCCTAATGTATTTATAATCCATGCTTAGCCTTTTCTTCGAAATTCTGTTTTAAACCTTTAAACCAAATTTATTAATTTTTTGAGAACCTGCCTCTAGTTCTGGAATCCTGAACTTTGTTTCTCTACCAAATATCTGGTGAAGACTGAACATAATGCAATTACCACTCAGTTCCTTTTTATTCTTTACAGGGGGAATTTTTCCAATTTTTTATCACCCTGCTTATGGAAACTTTATTTTTTACCCTTTGAATATGCCCAAGGTGTTGGAGCAGCATTTCTCTTTTTTTTTTTCTTTTTT
>NW_016820645.1:0-1337 GCF_001698545.2 Rhinopithecus bieti | reverse complement strand
AGTTTACTTGGTCTTATTACTTAAAAAAGAAAAGGGGTATTATTGGAAACATGACTATGAGAACAAACCACTGTCGGTATTTCCTAGTTTGATGTTAGAAATGAGACTGTATAATATGTTTAGCATTTTTGAAACTTTGAATTATTAAATAATTAATGTCAATCCATATGTTAATATAGACAGAATCCAGGACTTAATTTTTACCCTTGAACAAATATAGATATTATAATTCTCAGGCAAACAAACAAAGTTTCAAGAATTTGATATTTTCTCATCCTAGTTTATTTGTGCCTTAGCAAAATAACTTCAGTGCAAATGTTTCATCATAATACCTACAGTACTTTATTTCAGAATTGGTTGTGATTCTCCAAATTTTTCACTTTATTTCCTTACTATTTCAATAGCATGGCCTAGTTTTAACACAAATTCTTAAGGAATTTGTATATTCATCTAAAAATGAGTTAGGTAAAAGGTGACTTTCTATTGTAATAAAGTCAGCTGAAATAAAATTTCAATCTAATCAATGTTTTAACACTTTTCTATAGACATGACTATGCAGAATATAAACACCAGTGCAGTCCATGTTACATCAGCAAGTTGCCAACTTCATTGTAATAACATGATCAAATTTTTTTGTAAAGAAAGCTACACTTACATGATGACAAATTGAGAAAAAGGAAAGTTTTTATGAGTTACCAGCACTTGGGCTTTTCATGCCTATTATGTGACAGTGCCTTTCCCTCTCTTGTCCAGTGATTCTGTGTATCATACAGGTACATATTTTAAGGCATTGATGACTTGAATTCAGTAATGGAAAAAATATTGATCAAACACAATTACTTTTGTGCTCTTAGTCATATAATTGTTATGACAAGTAGTTACGGACTAATTTGAGGATAAGTTTTCCCGGGATTAACCCTGGGATAAATTTTGCTTCATATTAAAAAACAATTTTAGGCCGGGCGCGGTGGCTCAAGCCTGTAATCCCAGCACTTTGGGAGGCCGAGACGGGCGGATCATGAGGTCAGGAGATCGAGACCATCCTGGCTAACACGGTGAAACCCCATCTCTACTAAAATACAAAAAATTAGCCAGGCATGGTGGCAGGCACCTGTAGTCCCAGCTACTCAGGGGGCTGAGGCAGGAGAATGGCGTGAACCCAGGAGTCAGAGCTTGCAGTGAGCCAGGATCATGCCACTGCACTCCTGCCTGGGCGATAGAGCGAGACTCAATCTAAAAAATAAATAAATAAGTAAATAATAATAATAATAATAATAATTTTAAACTTAAAAGAAGCAGTACTCAATGTAACAGTTAAATTTGAGAGGTGTGAAGAA
>NW_016820644.1:11696-13148 GCF_001698545.2 Rhinopithecus bieti | reverse complement strand
TTGAATAATAGAATTTGTGTTTGATCCCTTAATGGAAGGCATGTGCTCAGTAAATGTCTCAAATTTGGCATTGTTAAAGACATTGTCATTTCAGAAAAAAATACATATCTGCCTTGGGAGAAAACATCTAGAACTGAAATATAGTGAATGCAAAAATGTTTGTAAAATGTGTTTAGGTTAAATGTGACAATGTTATTAATAGGATACGTAATACTTTTGGTCTTTGGAGGAAAAAAGCAATAAAAGTAGAACAAGTCAAGAAACCATCTTTTCAAAGTGATGGTAGGTGGAGATCAGCACCTTCTTGGAGAAACAAGAGCGCTTCAGGAAGTCTGAGATCTGCAAGAGGAGGTAGTGGAGAAACAAGAGGGTTGCGTCCCTCATGAGAAGGACACTTGGGTAATGTTTTAAAATATAAAGATGGAACTGTACGACTGAAAGAAAATAAGTTTGAAGATATCAAAATTTCTCAACTTTATTTACTTTATGTACAGAAAATTAACTTACTGATAATAAGCAAAATAATTTTAAGTACTAAAGGTGAATTATAAGAATGATAGAAATAATATGAAAATTTTATTTTGAAATTTTAATTATTTTGCATTGAAATAACACACATTTAAAACTAAATTGAGTTTATTAATGTTGATCTTCTGTACTCAACAGGTTTTCTGAAGAACTCATTTACATTCATTATGCTTTAGAGTTTCTTATTTTGGGGGCCAGAACTTCATATAAAGTGTATTATCAAAATATGATAGAATCTTGAAAACTTTCCAACAGGAAATAAGTCATTATTTTAGGATTGATCTTGCAATATTTGTTATTTATGTAGACACATGGAAATAGCCATACAAATATATTCCTTTGCCATTTCGATATGCATAATTTGCACGTTGGCCTGCCATAAAGCATTTTGCATTTAAGAAATCTATAACTTCAGTTTCTCAAAGGAGTCTGTGATTCAGAAAAAGTCTACAAAACACTGCTTCACAAATATGTTAGTATCTTTCTTTGCTGGAGGATGAGACTCTGAAAATGGTATTTATGAAAGATTTACTCTATAGGGATGAGGGGGTGAATTTTTACTTAAAAAAACCCATGTATTTAAAAAAATTTGTTCAATTGTATTATCTATTAACCAGCTTTCAAAATCTAACATTTGAGTTTTAATAACCAGATGTGTAATTCTCTGGTTATGTTTTCTCAAGTTGAAATTGCAGTGTTTGCTTCATTTTAAGGTACATAGCTTCATGATATTTTTTTTCTCAATTGATCTTGAGGGTGAAGATTAATACTACTCTGCCATGTATGAGAATATGTATTTTCTTATGTGTGACACCGCCAGGGTTTTAGAATATATCTACCTTTTTTGTAGATATATGAAAATACTTTGTTATTTAATATTCAATACTTAATATTCAATAATTTTATTTATTATATATTTAATAT
>NW_016820644.1:0-10670 GCF_001698545.2 Rhinopithecus bieti | reverse complement strand
TTTTTTTTTTTTTTTTTTTTTTTTTTTTTTTTTTTTTCTGTATTTTTGTAGAGACCAGGATCTCATTACATTGTCATAGCTGACATTAAAGCCCTGGGCTCAAGCAGTCCAGCTGCCCCAGCCTTCCACACTGGCTCACAGAGCCACTGCGCCTGGCCATCCAGGTTCTGAGACCTCAATAAGACTTACGTGCAAGGCATTATTACTGGTTATGTGAGGATACAAGGACTAAAAGACCAATTTACAGATAAGCGACTACTGGGCTTAAATAATATTTATTAATAAAATTACTAAGATTGTACAAGGATATTGAAACTTTATCACAAGATTCTTACTGTAGGATTGGGAATTTTGTGAGGAAAGAATTTAGTTCTAAGCAGCAAGAGATCAACAGTAGGACTGAATAGAAGTAATGTTTTTGAGAAGTGTGAGATTTCAGACTGAACAGAAGAAAACAAGACAAAAAAGTGGAGTGGCAGTTCTTGGCAAAGAAATTTAAACAGAACAAATTAAAATGCTTACCTAATCCTCCATCATAATATGGAGGAAACTGAAAACTGCCATTTTCAATTTTACATTTATTGGTGAAGTTAAGTATTTATTGATTTCAGAATACACAAGCAGCACATTTCCATTCGAAGACTAGCCAGTGAAAACATCATAGGTGAAAGACTGACCTCTATGGATTAGCATGTGAAGAGTATGTTGAAGGAGGATGTTTTCTATATTTGAAAGAGGTACAGTGTTGTAATGACCCCTTTAAGAGTATTGCTAACTGCAGTACAAATAAATATTGGCCACCATTAGAAGAGCTGCACTAGTACATTTTAATTTGTCAACATTTAAGATAGAGCCAATCACTTAGAGATAAAGGAGCACTTTTATGTAAAATTTAGCATGCAGTCATTCAGAAGTAGCAATGTTTGTGTGTGAGAGATGGATTGAACAACATGGGAAAATTTACCTTCTTCAATTGAGAAAGGACATGGTATGTAAACGTTATATTCAGTGAAGAGTTTGATGGTTTTCCATGTTTTCCTTGTGTCATTAGTAGTCATCAGTGATTCATATGAAAAGAAAAATAATAACTAACTAGATATGTACAATTAAAAATGAACTTTTACGTAAGAATTAAAGTCTGCCTTCAGTTTCGTTAGAAAAAAATGACTTTGCGGGAGCCATGGGATTAAGCAAAGCCAGAGGATATACTTAAGTTGTCATGAGTGTTTAGTAATTTAGAGAAAGAAGAAAGGAGTCATACAAGAAATCATTTTAGAAAGTTGTTTTAGAGAAGAAAAAATTGTGTTTCAGATTTTGTGTTCTTTACCTAACATTTAATCATTTTAACATTAAATGTCCCATGTCAGGTGGATGAGAGAATACAGAGGTCTTTCACACAGAGAGCCAGGCTCTTCCCAGAGAAATGACCTTGTGTCACCAGGAGGATAAGGTTTATTCAACTAAGGATAGGTAAAGGAAAAATGGAAAAATGGTCAACTTTTGTTATGGTTATGAAATTTACATAACAAAATTAAACATTTTAAGGTAAATAAGTAACATTTAATACATTCTGTGTGGTGCAACAGCTACCTCCATCTAGTTCCAAAACATTTTCATCACTTCAAACTTCAATTCCACTACCAGTCAAGCAGTTCCTTTCATTTGCTCTCTTCCCTCAGCCAGTAGCTAACAACAATCTGTTTTCTGCCTCTGAACTTACCAGTTCTGGGTATTTCATGTTAATGGGCTCAAACAATACAGGACTTTTTATAACTATCTCCTTTCATTTGCATGATGCCCTGAAGGTTCATTTACATTGTAGCACTTCTTTCCTTACACAAACTGCTAACCCATTGTTTTATTTGGGTTGTTTCCACCACAGTATTTCTATATACAAATACTTGTTTGCATACACTTATTCAGTTCTCAGTATAGATGAGTGGAATTGCGTGGTCTTATGATAATTTTTTTTTTTTTCTTGAGGAACCACCACATTTCTGCATAGTAGCTGCATCATTTTCCATTCCAAGTAGCACAGGGTTCCAAATTATCTACATCTCCTCAAACACTTGATATTTCCTGCTTTTAAAATTTTGTTTCCATTCCATTAAGTGTGAAGTATAGTATCTCATTTTGATTCTGAAATGCATTTTCTGAATAACTAATTATGATTTTCGTTCCATGTGCTTTTGAACATTTGCATATTTTATTCGGAAAAATATCTATTCAAGTATTTGCCCCTTTTAGGTTGTAAGTTATTATATTTTGGATTCTAGAAGTTGATAATTTAAAATATGTTGCTCTAACTTATGCAAGCAGAATTCATACAAGTTCCTGAGACACCAGGGATGATGCTTCATGACCTAGAGATTATGGATACCATGATTATGGTCATTCTAGTCAGGATAAACATTCCGATAGAGGATATAGGTACTATAATAATTACTGATTTTGTCAAATAGATTTCTTAAGTTGTTTGTTTCTTAAGGTTTGACATTAGTAAACCTTTTTTAAATTTAGTGACCATGATGGCTATGGTAGGGGCCATGGTAGACATCATTCTGATCGTTCAAGTGGAAGTTCTTATAGAGATGCACATCAGAGTTATGGTAAGTGTCCAGGTGTGATTTATAAACTATAGCATTGCATTAATAAGCCAGATCATTGTTTTAATACAATTTTAAGGAAAATCATAAAGGAAAAATTTAACACGTTTAAACACTGAGAATTGTTAACAGTATAATGCATAGTGAACATGTAGGTGAGAACTTCAGTTCATTTTCAGAAAATGTGACATTTACTTTAAAATCAGCTTTCTTATGCTTGGAAATACTATTCTTATACTTCTTTTAAATAAAACCTTTTGACTATTTCAGGCATAATTAATATGCTATCAGTGAAGACAGAGGAAAGCACATTTTCCAAATAGTACTTTAACTGATACATGCATTAGTGATACCATTAAAAATGTTTAAATGTAGTTCATTATAAGTTCTATATTTTAATCAACCTTTCAGGGACCTCTCATGGTACACCAGCTGCATGAGAGAGCCTTGGATGAGTTATGGTGGGAGCAGTTGCTCTGATTATAACAGTACATGAGACAGACACGGCAGAAGTCAGGAGAGTTACTCATGGAGCTGCGGTGATTTATATTCCTGTGGTCATGAGCACAGTTGCCAAAAGAAATGAAGGAATCTGCCTTCTGTGGATAGGGTGCACCTTGCTCCTCATGAAAGATATGGTAGCTCAAGTTATGGGGCATCTACAGAAAGTGGTGAGGGAAACCAATGTGTAAAAAGAGCCCAAAGCAGATATTAAAGGAGATATTAAAAATAACAGTTACCTTGGTACTCAGGAGGCTGAGGCAGGAGAATTGCTTGAACCCAGGGGGCAGACGGTGCAGTGAGCCCGGATCTCATCACTGCACTCCAGCCTGGGTGACAAAATGAAACTGTCTCACAAAATAAAAAGAATAAAAGAAGAAGAAAAAAACAGAAAGATAATAGTTATTGCACACCAAACCTTGCTTGCAAATCAAAAATTAAAATGTTATTTCTGTATCATTATGTAACACTAAAACAAAATGTTGATTTTGGGACAGAGGTAGATCCTAACTTCCTCCATGAATTTTTTGAGGTATTAAGATGAAATGGAATTTTTTTCAAAGGAATTTCATAATTGTTAATGCTATTTGAAAACTATTAGATGATACAGCTATATTAATATTTTCAGAATAAAATTATACATGTAATGCATAATGCCTGATTTTATTGCTACATGTGCTTAAAAGCAAATTAAATAGGATATTGAATAGTGGTGTTTGTCGAAATTTTCTTTTATAGCTTTGAATATAAATAGATACAAAAGTAGGCATAGGTTACGTCTCCCTTGCAAGATGCACACATTTTCTAATTAGGTTGTGTTTCTCTTTAATAACTTAACAAGCTTTAAAAGTTTGAGAAATCTTCAGAAAAACTAAAAAACTGTCTGCCTCACCTTAAAATGTTTATCATTCACAGGAACCATATAGGTAAAAGGAAATAATTAGATATGGTTGATACTAAAATTTAAGACATCCAGAACATACCTGAAGCCTTTCTGTGACTGAAGAGGGATAATGGTGATGAAAACATCATTTTCCACCTAAATAAAAACTGAACCAGATATGTTTCCTAAGTACATAGCTTAATGAAATTAGTGTTCTCATTTAAATAGTGGAAAATAAGTGTTTTATGTGGGAGGGACTCATGTTAATTATTTCCTATAATATTTGACAATGTTTGTTGTAAGTAATGGTTTAGCAACAAGTTCTCATAAATAGAAATCATCTAGAAGGCTTGAGATTTTATCAGATTTTTTTTTGACAGTCTAGCTTTGTTGCCCAAGCTTGGCTGCAGTGACTGGATCTTGGCTCCCTGTGACCACTACCTTCTGGGTTCAAGCTATTCTCCTGCCCCAGCATCCTGAGTAACTGGGTTTACAGGTGTATGCCACCAGAGCTGGCTATTTTTTTTTTTTTTTTTTTTATTTTTTGTATTTTTAGTACAGATAGCATTTCTCCATGTTGGCAAGACTGGTCTTAAAATCCTCATTCATCCTCCTCGGCCTCCGAAAGTGCTTGGATCACAGGTATGAGCCACCAGGCTCAGACTATGAGATGTAAGTGAAGATATGAATAGGAATGCTTTAAACCTCATGGTTTTTGGAAAGTGAAGTGTATGAAACATTAAACAACATCATAAAGCTTCAGATAGGTGATTATGTAAAGGTTTAAGATAACATCTAATGATAAAAATGAAAAAATTTGGAACCAAATAAGTAAACCAATTAATTTTCCTGATCAAACAACCTAAGGAAATGAAATATATGAAGGTCCAGAGTTTCACAGTCCATAATTCTTAATATTATCATACTAATCTATAAGGAGGACATATCTTTATGAGAAAATTTTGACAAGATCATAATTTTTATAGGGTAAGGTTGCAAATAATTTTAAAGGGAGAAGTTACCAACTTTGATTTTCAAGTGATTTATTTATGCTATGAAGTTGTGTTTTCATTCACCTATAATGTAGGATTGTGAGGATTAAGTGAAAGGATGCAACTCCCTAGTCTTGTGTATCTTCACAGTAGCAACATAAGAAACAGTGTCTGTCCAGGTGTGATGGCTCAAGTCTTTAATCTCAGCATTTTGGGTGGCTGAGGTGGGCATATCACTTCAACTCAGGAGTTTGAGAGCAGCCTGGAAACATGGAGAAATCTTGTCTATAAAATAGACAAAACATTGTTGGATGTGGTAGTGTATCAGTGTAGTCCCAGATCCTTGGGGGCTAAGGTGGGAGGATCACTTGAGCCCATGAGGTCCAGGCTACAGTAAGCCTGTTTTTTGCTCCTCAGCATTTCAGCCTGCCTGGCAAAGCAAGACACTGTCAAATACAAAACAAAACAAAACAAAACAAAAGGACAAAGTGTCTATGGTACTCTGTCCTTAGGATATTTTAACTCTGTCTCCATGAGACAGTCTGTCATAATGATTAAAAAGTATGGGAAACAGAAGAGTAACATGTAAGATATAATTTATCAACTTTGGAATAAGAATTCTGTTTCAGCAAGTTAGAATAAATTCTGAAAAGCCTGTATATAACAAGAGCTAAAGCCTTATTGCATCATTTTTCATAGGAACGTAATGCTTTTGAATGAATAATAGGATAATTTTTTAACATCTTTGTCCACAGGCATTGCTATGAGAAAATATGTGGACTTGGTGATTTTTAATAAATATTTCTTGTAATCCCAGAGGCTAAGAAGCCCAAAGTCAAGGCATCAGCAAATACAGTGTTTAAATGTGGGGTCACTTCCTGGATTTTATTTTTATTTTTATTTATTATTTATTTATTTATTTTGAGATGAAGTCTTGCTCTGTTGCCCAGGCTGGAGTGCAGTGGCACAGTCTCGGCTCACTGCAAGCTCCGCCTCCCATGTTCACGCCATTCTCCTTCCTCAGCCTCCCCATTAGCTGGGACTACAGGTGCCCGCCTTGCTAATTTTTTTGTATTTTTAGTAGAGACAGGGTTTCACCATATTAGCCCAGATAGCCTCGATCTCCTGACCTTGTCATCCACCTGTTTCGACCTCCCAAAGTACTGGGATTACAGGTGTGAGCCACTGTACCCAGCTTTTATTTATTTATTTATTTACTTTTGAGATGGAGTCTTGCTCTGTCACCAGGCTGGAGTTCAGTGGCATAATCTCAGCTCACTGCAACCTCTGCTTCCAGGGTTCCAGTGATTCTCCTGCCTCAGCCTCCCAAGTAGCTGAGACTACAGGCGCCCGCCACCATGCCTGGCTAATTTTTTGTATTTTGTAGAGACAAGGCTTGCCCATTTTAGTAGAGAAAAGGCTTGACCATTTTGCGAGGTCTCGATCTCCTGACCTCATGATCCACCTGCATTGGCCTCCCAGAGTGCCAGGATTACAGGCGTCAGCCACCGCACACAGCCACTTCCTGGATTTTAAACATCCTTCTTGCTGGGTCTACACGTGGCAGAAGTGGCTTGGGAACTCTATAGTCCTTTAGGAAGGTGCTAATAACATTTATGAGGGTGCTGTCTTCCTGACCTGATTACTTTCCATCAAACGCCGTTTTCTCATTCCAGAGGGCAGTCAATTAACAATTCTATATGTTGAGCTTAAAGTATGTTTTAGATGGTGGATGGAGTGAGGATGGCAGTGATGAATTCTTTGGTTTGCAGTTTTTAATGCCTCCAGTGTTGGCATCAGGAATTAAAGGCATGAAGATGATTTTTTAAATTGCTCATATGTAGTCATCTACCTTCAGCTTAAAGGTTTGGGGATAACTGGGCAGTTTCAGTTTTCAGTGATGCTAAATCACGAAAGAGGGACACAGTGTTGAAATTTTAGTTTGGGGAGTTGTAGCTATATATTGGATAAAATGATAATTGAGATTGTAGACTAACAAAATATGTAAGACAACTCACATAGGTGGTTTTAGTTTTCCATTGAAACAAAATTCTCTCTGCAGTTATTTCTCTTGACTCTTGTTCACAAAATAAGTCTGGTGTGACTAGCTCTGTCCTCATTTTTTACCTAAGAATATACCTATATTGAATAGGTATATTCAATGTAATAAGAATTGTCATTGACCACAAAGGCATACACACACACACACACATATACATTTATATACACATACACACATATACATATATATGTAAATTATATATATATACACACACACACACACATATATATTATTTTTTAAATTAGAGACAGTATCTGGTTTACTGCAGTCTCAACCTCATGGGCTCAAGTGACCCTACCACCTCAGCCTCCTAAGTAGCTGAGACCATAGGCACACACCATCATATTTGGCTAATTTTATACCTCATTTGTTTGTCTTTTTGTTTGATTTTGGAGATGAGGTTTTACCATGTTGCCTAGGCTAGTCTTGAACTTCTGGACTTAACTGACTCTCCCACCTCTGCCTCTGAATGTGCTGGGATTACAGCTGTGAGCCACCATGCCTGGCCACAGAGGCCTTTCCAGTTTAGTTTGTTAGAGCTTTATATAATTACTTTCAGATTATACTTTTTAAAGCTTTGAGAGAGTATAATTTTTAAAGCTTTGAGACTAGAAACCAAGCCAGGAGCTTGCCACCAGGCTTCCCTTTCAGAACCTATACATTTGGTTGAATTCCTTTCCTCACAGAGTCTCCAAATATTGTGAGGTTCCAGAGCTTGCCCAGAAGTGACCTTCCTCACCTCTTAAAGGGCTAGGAACTCTTAACCAATTACCAGACTGGATTTTCCAAGAGGGCTGTATAAGTATTTTCTCCACAATCAACTTTAGTTCTTAAAGCTGCCTAGTTATCTCTGATTTTAAGCAAATCATTCTTAAATGTATTTGACATTTCAGACAAGGCTTTGTATAAAAAAAAAAAAACAGGCTCTAATTAGGTTCCGTTGAAAGGAGAACACATGCTTACTGAACTTCAGAAATGACTCAACAGCCGTATAAATGTTTATAAAATCTTAAATATCCAGTGAACATAACACAGCTTAAGTAGTAAATTAGTAAATCCAAGAAGGATACAAATACCAAATGTATTCTCTCTCTCTCTTTTTTTTTTTAGACTGAGTCACCCTCTCGCCCAGGCTGGATGACAGTGACATAATCTCAGCTCATTGCAAGCCCTGCCTCTGCCTCCCAGATTCTAGCCATTCTCCTGCATCTGTCTCCCAAGTAGTTGGGATTACAGGTGCCTACCACTATTCATGGCTAATTTTTGTATTTCTAGTAGAGATGGGATTTCGTAATGTTGGCCAGGCTGACCTCAAATTCCTGACACCAGATGATGCACCTGCCTCGGCCTGCCAAAGTGCTGGAATTAAATGCATGAGCCACCATGCCTGGCCCATAGATGTCTTTTTATACTTAATAACAACAACAATCCCTAAAATGTAGCTGTTTATATTAAAAAATTTTAAAGTAATATTAATTACTAAATATTTGCATGAGTGATATGAACTGGAGTACATATTTCTAGGATTATTAGGAGTATGTAATTCACAATAATGCTCATTTATCTCTAAGCCAATTTGAATAGCACCCTTTTAAGTGATACTAAAAATTAACTTGGTAATATCCAGAGGTAGAAATGTATCACACACATATAGAATATATGCATAAAAATATAGATAGAGACAAACAGATTTTATAGCTCTCCTAAAATTTGGCATGAATGAGGCAATAGAGTACTATAAAACTCACTGGTTTATATCCATTTTATATTGTATCTAAATTGTTCTTCTGGCAAATGAGACAAGGTGGCCTATTCAATAGGAAGTTTAATACCTTTTGTCTGTATTGGTGAAGCAGACTTTTGTGATACTATTTTGCTTTAATATTTTATCTATGGAGCCAGAGGACTACATTTTGGGCATAGAATACATCTAGTTGCAGTCTGGATGTCTCCAAAGGCTTGATAGATAAAATACTCAGTCTCTTCTAATTAGCCATTTTTTCATTTCAACTTCAGGCCAACAATTTTTTGGAGAGTGAGGAAGATACACAAGCCCCTCAAGGGCCTCTGATTTAAGCCCCTCTGAGCCTACATTTCTGTTGACTATAGAGAGTTGAAAGGCTGAAATAGAAATAAAAAAGGCTTGTTTAGGGGTAAATAGAAGAATGGATGAATGATGAGAGATTTGAAGGAGGATATGTCAAAGAATTCAAGGAAGGTAAAAGGAAGATTGAAGGTGGTGAAAGAAGAAACAAGAAACATGAGTAATAAGAAGGAAGACATCAAACAGGCACCAGTGTAGTAGATGTTAAGTTTCTCAAAGACCATTAAAGTTCCAAATTATCCTTGAAAAATGCATGCCAAAACAAGGATGTAGAGTAAGCAAAACCTAAAGTCCACAAGGGTTCGAGAAGGTGGGTTGTAGTTGGCTACAAGACTTCCATGGTAGAGGCAAGAATCCAAGTGAAGAACAGAGAAGTGACAAAGAGCTTCAGTGGAGATTAGTGATAGAGTTGTGAGATAGAAAGATAGATATAGAGATAGAGTTAGAGATAGAGATAGATTAAGATAGATATGACAGGTCAGAAAGATGAGGAAATTCCTGTTAAGGAAAAAAGATCTGCAACATGGGGAATCCGTAAATAATTTCCACTCAGGAAAGAGGCTAGAAAAAAAGGTCACCCAGCCAGTGGAGTCAGGGAAAACCCCACTCAGGGAGTAGATAGCATAGAGAAACAGGGAAAAAATCTTACTTGAGAATAGACATCCAAGAGGAAAATTCAGGCCAAAAATGTCAGAGAATGAGCCCCTCTTGGGAAGAAGAAGGGTACACAACACAGAACCTAAAGGAATAATCTCAAACATGAAGCGTAGCCAACAAAAAAAGAGTTGCAGACTTGGAAATCAGGAAACAATTTCCAGTCAGATTAGAGAGCAAGGCAAGAGAGACCTGCAACCCCAAGGGTCAGGGAATAACCATAAGAAAAAATTACAAGCTGGGAAAAGAAAATGTCACCCTAGGAGACAGGGAATAATATCCAATAAAGAAAAAGAGCCAGGAAGATGAGATTTCCAACTAACATATCAGGAAGTAATCCTCAGAAAATTGGAAAAATTGGAATAATCTATAATAAAGGGAAAAAAGTTAAGAAAAACAAAATGAGAAACTGTCCATCTCCTGGAGTCAGACAGTAATCCCTAGTAAGGGAAACACCAGGAGGAAAATACTTTCTGCACATTACGAATAAATGCCACTCGGGAAAGAGAGAGTCCATAAGAGAAAACTTCTACTTAAGAAAGTTAGAATAATCATTATTATGTTTTTAAAGAGAGAGAAGGAAGGATTTGGAACAAACTCAGAGTATAATCGCCATCAGGAAATAGAGTCAGAAAAAAGAATATTGAGCCCAATGTCAGAGAAAATTTCAAATCAGGAAAAGAGTGAGCGATGACAAACTTCTATCCCAGGCAGCTAGGAAATAATCTTCAATCAAGAAAAGAAGTAGAAAAACAGTCTTTCATCACAGAGCTCATTTAATATTTACCACAGAGAAAAGAACAAAGAAAAATAGGAAGTTCAGTCCAAGGACTCAGAGAATAATACCAATTTTGGACAGGGAACCAAG
>NW_016820643.1:5284-7091 GCF_001698545.2 Rhinopithecus bieti | reverse complement strand
CTTACAAACTGCTTTGTGGTGGTTGAATTCACCTCACAGAGTTACACCTTTGTTTTCATTGAGCAATTTGGTAGCACTCTTTTGGGAAATCTACAAAGGGACTTTTGGAGCTCATAGAGGCCTATGGTTATAATGGAAATATCTTCAGATAAAACTGGAGAGAAGGTTTTGAGAAACTATTTTTTGATATGTGTATTCACCTCATATTCACCTCATAGAGATAAACCATTTTATTGATTGAGCAGTTTTCATCACTGTTTTGTGGTGTCTGAGAAGCGATATTTGGGAGTGTATTGAGGCAGATGGTGTAAAAGTGAATATACACAGATAAAAACTAGAAAGGAGCTTTCTGAGAAGTTTTTTTGTGATGGATGAATTCATCTCCCAGAGGTAAACCATTGTTTTCATTGAGCAGTTTGGCAACCCTGCTTTGTGGTATGTACAAAGGGATATTCGGAGTGCAGGGAAGCCTATGGTGGAAAAGGAAATACCCTCAGATAAAAATTAGAAATAAGCTTTCTGAGAGACTCTTTTGTGATGGGTGAATTCATCTCACAGAGTTAAACGTTTCTTTTCATCGAGCAGTTTGTTAGCACTCTTTTGTGGAATATGCAAGGGATATTTGGGAGCGGATAGAGGCCAATGTTGAAAAAGAAAATATCTTCAGGTAAAACAGGAGAGAAAGTTTCTGATAACTCCTTTGTGATTTGTGCATTCATCTCATAGAGGTAAAGCTTTCTGTATTTCTGAGAAATTTCTTTGGGACACATGAATTCATCACACCTAATTACATGTTTATTTTCTTTGAGCAGTTTGGTAGCTCTGTTTTTATGAAATCTGCAAAGGGATATTCAGGAGCTCCTAGAGGAGTATGGTGAGAAATGAAATAACTTGAGATGAAAACTGGAGAGAAGCTCTTCGAGAAATTGAGGAAATATCCTCAGATTTAAACTAGAAAGAGGCTTTCTGAGAAACTGCTTTGTGATGAGTGAATTCATCTCACAGAGTTAAAACTTTCTTTTCATTGAGCAGTTTGTTCCACTGTTTTTGTGGAATCTGTAAAGGGATAATCAGGAGTGCATAGAGTCCAAAGGTGAAAAAGGAAATATCTTCAGGTAAAAACTGGAGAAAAGCTTTCTGAGAAACTCCTTTGTGATGTGTGCATTCATCTCATAGAGTTAAATGTTTCTGTAGAGGGAGCAGTTTGGCATCACTGTTTTTATGCTATCTGAGAAGGGATATTTGGGAGCCCATTGAAACCATGGTGGAAAGAAAATATTCTCAGATAAAAACCGGAAAGAAGCTTCCTGAGAAACTACTTTGTGATGGGTGAATTTACCTCACAGAGGTAAACCTTTCTTTTCATTGTGCAGTTTGGCAGCACTGTTTTTCACAAATCTGCAGAGGGATATTTGGGAACTCATAAGGGCTAATGGTGAAAAAAGAAAATTCTTCAGGTAAAAACAGTAGATAAGATTTTGGAGAAACTCCTTTGTGATGTGTTCATTCATCTCATAGAGCTAAACGGTTTTTTTTTGAGGGAGCACTTTGACATCACTGTTTTTGTGGTGTCTAGGAAGGGATATTTAGAAGCACATTGAATCCTAAGGTGGAAAAGGAAATATCCTAATATAAAATATAGAAGTTTTCTGAGAAACTGCTTTGT
The DNA here is from genome assembly GCF_001698545.2 of Rhinopithecus bieti. Taxonomy (NCBI): domain Eukaryota; kingdom Metazoa; phylum Chordata; class Mammalia; order Primates; family Cercopithecidae; genus Rhinopithecus; species Rhinopithecus bieti. The sequence continues at coordinate 5,425 of NW_016820643.1, read as the reverse complement.
GATGTGTTAATTCACCTCACAGAGTTACATGATTTTTTCATGGATCAATTTGGTAGCACTGTTTTTGGAAAATCTGAAAAGGGATATTTTGAATCACGTTGAAGCCTATGCTGACAAAGGAAGTATCCTCAGAGAAAAACT
>NW_016820643.1:0-1571 GCF_001698545.2 Rhinopithecus bieti | reverse complement strand
TGGAAAAGGAAATATCCTGAGATAAAAAATACAAAGAAGCTTTCTGAGAAAGTCATTTGTGATGGGTGAATTCATCTCATAGAGTTTCACCTTTCTTTTCATGGAGCATTTTGATAACCCTGTTTTTGTGGAATCTGCAAAGGGATATTTGGGAGTGCTTTGAGGCCCAGAGTGAAAAAGGAAGTAACCTCGGATTAAAATCAGAAAGAATCTTTCTGAGAAACTGCCTTGTGACGTGTGAATTCATCTCACAGAGTTACACTGTTCCATTCTTTGAGCAATTTGATTACACTGTTTTCTTGGAATCTGCACACTGATATTTTGGAGCACATTGAAGCTTATGGTGACAAAGGAAATATCCTCATATAAAAACTAGAAAGAAGCTTTCTGAGAAACTGCTTTGTGATGGGTGAATGCATCATACAGGGTTACACCTTTCTTTTCATTGAGCAGTTTGGTAGCACTGTTTTTGGGGAACCTGCAAAGGGATTCTTCATAGCGCATAGGGGTCTATGGTGAAAAAGGAAATCTCTTCAGATCCAAACTGGAGAGAAGGTTTTTGAGTAACTGTTTTGTGATATGTGTATTCACCTCATACTAATAAACCATTTTGTTGATTGAACAGTTTGTCATCACTGTATTTGTGGTCTCTGAGAAGGGATATTTGGGAGCGCATTGAGACTGACGGTGGAAAACAAACATGCACAGATAAAACTAGAAAGGAGCTTTCAGAGAAATTTCTTTGTGATGGATGAATTCATCAGACAAAGTTACACCTTTCTTTTCTTTTAGCAGTTTGGTAGCACTGTTTTTATGTAATCTGCAAAGGGATATTCGGGAGCTCCTAGAGGCCTATGGTGAAAAAGGAAATAACTTCAGATTAAAACTATGGAGAAGGTTTTCGAGAAATGGTTGTGTGATGTCTATATTCATTTCAGAGTATAACGTTTTTGTTGATTGAGAAGTTTGACATCACTGTTTTTGTGGTATCTGAGAGGAGTTATTTGGAAGCACATTGAAGCCAATGGTGAAAAAGGAAATATTCTCATATTTAAATTAGAAAGAAGCTTTCTGAGAAACAACTTTTGGATGGGTGAATTCATCTCACAGAGTTACACTGCTGTTGTCATTGAGCAGTTTTATAACACTGCTTTCAAGGGATCTGCAATAGGATATTTTGGAGTACCTCGAAGACTATGGTGACAAAGGAAATACCTTCAGATAAAAACCAAAAAGAAGCTTTCTGAGAAACTGAGAAGCTGCTTTGTGATGTGTGAATTCATCTCACAGAGTTACACTGTTCTTTTCATTGAGAAGTCTGCCAACACTGTTTTCTTGTAATCTGCAATGAGATATTTCATAGCACATTGAAGCTTATGGTGTCAGGGAAATATCCTCAGACAAAAACTAAAAAGAAGCTTTCTGAGAAACTACTTTGTCATTTGTGAATTCATATCACAGAGTTACATAATTCTTCTCATGGAACACTTTGGTAGCACAGTTTTTGGGGAGTCTGAGAAGGGATATTTTGTATTGCATTGAAGTCTATGGTGACAAAGAAAATATCCTCA
>NW_016820642.1:0-1674 GCF_001698545.2 Rhinopithecus bieti | reverse complement strand
GGTGGTTAAAAGGACAACCGTATATAGTAATTCACTAAGCTACACATTTGCATTGTGTTTCTGTGTTTACATTTAGAAAACAAAACAGAACAACAATAAGAACCCCAACGTAGGCTGGGCGCAGTGGCTCACACCTGTAATCCCAGCACTTTGGGAGACCGAGACTGGTGTATCACCTGAGGTCAGGAGTTCTAGACCAGCCTGGCCAACATAGTGAAACCCCATCTCTGCTAAAAATACAAAAATTAGCCAGGCGTGGTGGTGTGTGCCTGTAGTCCCAGCTACCCAGGAGGCTGAGGCAGGAGAATTGCTTGAACCCGGGAGGTGGAGGTTGCAGTGAGCCAAGATTGCACCATTGCACTCCAGCCTGGGTGGCAGAGTGAGACTCTGTCTCAAAACAAACAAACAAACAAATCTTTTTTTTTCTTTTTGTGAAGAATGGGGTCTCGCTGTATTACCCAGGCAGGTCTTGAACCCCTGGGCTCAAGCTATCCTCCCACCTCTGCCTCCCTGAGAGCTGGGATTACAGGTGTGAGCCACCGTGCCCGGCACAAAAAAATCTTTTTCCCAAATGAAATCCACCTGTCAACCCACCAGGGTCAAGACCCATGGGGAAAAAATTGCTTGTGCAGTGCCACATTGTGCAGAAACTAAATGATAGAAACTAGCAGAAAACACCAACCGTATCATTCTCAATTATCTGTACTTCTGACTTTAAACATTTCTATCTCCTTAAAAGTAGAGACCTCAAAAATGAAGGGCAGAAGCAAAAAAAACAAAACAAAACAATTACTTACCCCCGGGCAAACCAGTAATCTTAGAGGTAGAGATGCAAAACCGGTTAACTTGGAGGGTAGGGATGCACAGGAGATTTATTTTTCAAGCACCTTTGATGATGTTTGAATTTTTTTTTTTTTTTTTTTTGAGAAGGAGTTTCGCCCTTGTTGGCCAAGCTGGAGTACAATGGCACAATCTCAGCTCACTGCAACCTCCGCCTCCCAGGTTCAAGAGATTCTCCTGCCTCAGCCTCCCAAGTAGCTGGGATTACACGCATGTGCCACCACACCCTGCTAATTTTTGTATTTTTAGTAGAGAAATAGAGACGGGGTTTCACCATGTTGGCCAGGCTGGTCTCAAACTCCTGACTTCAGGTGATCTGCCTGCTTTGGTCTCCCAAAGTGCTGGGATTACAGGTATGAGCCATTGCACCCAGCTGTTTGATTATTTTTAAAATGTCTTTTGTAATTACCTTTTTATTAAAAATAACTTGTACTTTATATTCAATTTTTTAAAAAGTGATACAGATCTTGTAAATTTTTTTTGACAGGGCCTCTCTCTGTCACTCAGGCTGGAGGGCAGTGGCATCATCACAGCTCACTGTAGCCTCAAATTCTTGGGCTCAAGTGATCTGCCTACCTTAGCCTCCTGCATAGCTGGGACTACAAGCATACATCACGGCACCCAGCTAATTTTTTTTTAAATTTTTGTAGAGACAGGTCTTGCTATAATGCCTAAGTTGGTCTCAAACTCCTGGGCTTGCCTGCCTCAGCCTCCCAAAGTGCTAGGATTACTGGCATGAACAATCACATCCGGCCTGTAAGACTTTTTTCTATAAAATCTGTTTAGAAGGCCGGGCGCGGTGGCTCAAGCCTGTAATCCCAGCACTTTGGGAGG
>NW_016820641.1:0-1022 GCF_001698545.2 Rhinopithecus bieti | reverse complement strand
TCCCAGAAACCGTTTTTCACGTTTTGCGCTGATGATATTTCCTTTATCAGCGTAGGCATCAATGCGATCCAAAGAAGTCCTCTCAGGTTCCTCAAAAACCGTGATAATGGACTGCCGGATGAAACATAAGTGTAACTCTGTGAGATGAATTTACACATCACCAAGAAGTTTCTAACAAAGCTTCTTTCTAGTTTTCATCTGAGAATATTTCCTTTATCACGGCAAGCTTCATTGCATTCAGAAATATCCAATTTGCAGATTTCCAGGAAACTGTGTTAGCAAACTGAACACTGAAGAGAAACGTGTAATTCCGGGAATTGAATTCACATATCGAATTGCAGTTTCTCAGAAGGCTTCTTTCCAGTTTTGATCTGAGGATATTTCCTTTTCACCATAGCCTTCAATGCATTCCTAAATATCACTTTGCAGAACACAAAATAACAGAATTAGAAAACTTTTCCAGGAAGGGAAGGGTGGAACTCTGTGTGATGAAGTCACACAGCAGAAAGCAATCTCTCAGTAAGCTTCTCTCTAGTTATTATCTGAGGATTTTCCTTTTCACCTTGGGCCCCTATGTTCTCCCTAATCTCACATTGCAGATTCCATGAAAAGAGAGTTAGCATACTGCTTCCTGATAACTAAACTTTAACTCTGTGAATGGAATTCGCAGATCACAAAGAAGTTTCTCAGAAAGATTCTTTTACGTTTTGAACTGATGATATTTCCTTTGTCAGCGTAGGCCTCAATGAGATCCTAAGAAGTCCTTCTCAGGTTCCTCAAAAACAGTGATAATGGACTGCTGCATGAAACATAAGTGTAAATTTTGAGTTGAATTCACACATCACCACGAAGTTTCTAAGAAATCTTCCGTCTAGTTTTCATCTGAGGATATTTCGTTTGTCACCGCAAGCTTCTTTGCATTCACAAGTATCCCAATACAGATTCCCAGAAAACTGTATTAGCAAACTGAACACTGAAGAGTAATGTGTAACTCTGTGGGTTGCATTCACACATCAAAATAC
>NW_016820640.1:1264898-1301529 GCF_001698545.2 Rhinopithecus bieti | reverse complement strand
GTCAAATTTGAATGTATTTTCTATTGTATCCTAACATACTTAAAGAACCAAAAAAAAAAAAAAAAAAAAAAAGAAAAAGAAAAAGAAAGAAAGAAAGAAAAGCGTTGTGTTGCTTTTACATAAATCATTTGATCATCTGGCCTTAATAGGCAAGATTCGTCTATTCATCTTCTGATCTTAACTCCACAACACAAATGTAAAATTTTGCAATCTGATTTGGTCTTCAATTCGGAATATAAGTCTTTTTTTAAATAGAAAACAGTATCAGTCCTGCCACTAATATTTTAGAGCCCTGGATATTATAATAAATGGGGGCCCACATGCTATGTGTCTAATTATTAAAAAGAATGTGTATTGAGGTAACAAATATATTTTATAAACTTTGACAAACATACTTTCATAACAGCATGTACATCTGTGATGTTTCATATCTGCAACTTGGCAAAATACCAAAGACGAGCAAACTTTTTTATTGTCCATATCTGGTGTTCTGGTGTTTGGGTAAGAATGTAATGATGATATTCATAAATCACAAAGTATATATTTATTTCATCACATTTAATTTTCTTATCTCTTTAAAGACAGTTAACTAATGATGCTCTTATAATTAAAATTTTCAAATAATTTGTGCTTATTAACAATGCCAAAACATTCAACTTTTTCTCATTGTTCTTATTTGAATTTGACTTATACTTTATTCTGCAAGTCAGTGGAAAATAGAATTGTTAAGTTTTTCAAGCTCAAATTTTAAAATAAGCCATAAATTTTGCATACTATGATCAAATATCGTAATGGGGTAACAATTGGTAATGTCATTTCAGAAAATACTAAACATATTTTAATTGAATCACATAAAGTTGTCATGTATATAATGCTCTTCATTATCTGAAAGTAATATCTAGATTCATAAAATGTTTATTAAACTCTTTCTTTAAAGTGTTTAATTCTGGGATATTATAAAGAACAGAAAACAGTAAAATCGAGACTATACCTAGATCTGTAATGGCCAGAAAGTAGTTTCTATTAGTCTTATTTTGAGATTATTTATATGTGTATTGTCTCCTTCACAGTCATGCAAAAATTCTCATTTTCCTATTCTGTCTCATATTATATTGGAATGCCATTTTGTTACATATTTCAAAGGCATTTTCTTTTGATATTAAAGAACATTCTCTCTAAAATTTTAAAACTGTAAACTTCAATATTTTGTAAAAGTAAAATTCACAAACTTGCATTGATTTTTGTAACTTTGATTAAAATATCAGCTTTCAACAATTCAAATCAAATAATTTTGAATGATACAAATTGAAGGTTATTGTATTTCCTACCCAAAACCAAACTTTACTTCAGTCTGAGTCTCTTTGGTTATTTGCTCATTCATTCATTCATTCATTCATTCATTCATTTATTCATTCAGAGATGGAGTCTTGCCGGGTAAAAATTCTACTTTGTAATCTTCCTTCTTAATCAGTCATTCTAATCACATTATCATAGTGTTGTCCTTCATAATCTTTCTATCCAAGGCTTAAAAACACTATTTGTTTTTTTTCAGTCCTTCAGTTGCTCAGGCTGGCCTTCCACCTCAGCTTCCCAAGTAGCTGGGACTACAGACATGCACCGCTATAGCTGGCTAGAGCTTCTACTGTTGCCTTTTTTTTTTTTTTTTTTTTTTTTGAGAGAATGTTGCTCTGTGAGCCAGGCTGGAGTGCAATAGCGCAATCTTGGCTCACTGAAGCATTCCCCCGCCCCAAGTTCAAGCGATCCTCGTGCCTCAGCTTCCTGAGTAGCTGGGATTACAGGCGTGCTCCACCACACCCAGCTGATTTTTGTATTTTTAGTAGAGACGGAGTGTCATTATGTTATCCAGGCTGGTCTTGAACTCCTGACCTCAAGTGATCTGCCTGACTTGGCCTTCCAAAATGTTTTGCTTATCTTTTAAAGTGCATTTTTAAAAATTTTGGATATCTTAACATCACTTAGCATCTTCATCGTGCCTCAACAATTTTGTAAAATTAATATCTTTTCAAGATATTACATCTTTAGATAGATCAAAAAAAGCTATCATATACAGTCTTTGAATTCTTTCAAATTATTTTATCACTTCTTTGGGTCCAGTTGAGGCCTCTTGATAGCAAATTCAAATTATGGGCTGCACATGACATGAAGAATGTCTCGGAATTATCGGCCAAAATTCTACTTTGTGATCTTACTTTTAATCAATCATTGTAATAACATTATTATAGTGTTGTCCTTCATAATCTTTCTATCCAAGGCTTAAAAACACTTTATTTTTTTCAGTCCTTCACTGAAGTCAGAACCATGCATTTTTAAAAAACCATCAGGTGTAAAATCAGTGAAAGACACATTAATTTTAACATCCTTGTTTGCTTCCTCTGATAATTGAATTATCTACAGGTAATGTCATTTTCAGCTCAGATTTCTTCTCTTGTACAATCTAGTTGAATAATAAATAGTATTTACTTATAATTTTTGTATAAAATTTCTTCTCTCACTTTACTATTAAGTTAATAATTTGATTTTGATTTATTCATTCTGAGTAGTGATAGTATTTTATTATTTTTAATGCATCTTATATTTTCGCTGTTTTGGTCTCAATTTCAAAATGATTTCTACCAGAAAATTTATATTATTTTCTATAATTACTGTGTTGTTTGTGCCTTGTAAAGAACTATTATGATTGGCTAATTATTTGCCACATAATATATTCTTTAAGAACATCACATTTTGCATTAGGATTTATTTATATTTATTTAATACCATTATTCATTTGCTATCTATTCAATTCCTTTTTTCAGAGTAGTCATTAAATGTGTTTTTTTTTTTCCTGTGTAAGTGAAGCTTTGTATTGTTTTACCTGGAAATCAAAATGTTTCCAGTAACAGCTTTTTACACAACTGATTTCAAAAATTGATTGTGAAATATGTAACAGTAACCCAAACTCTAACTTCTGTACTTTTTTCTTTATGGGAATTAATTTTGTTGTATAGTTAAATAATAAATTTTCAACCACGTTCATTTCCATAGAAAATTTCAAACTTTTGAGTCAGATTGTGTGTAGCTACAATCATTCTCATGCTGTAAGAGGAATGCCATAGCCATTTTCCAGACTTGTGATCTCATAAACATAGAAAAACTGAGGTGTTGTTTTTTTCTCAATTTCTTGTTTTCATGAATTTAACGTGTCTTCTAAATACCAGGCCAGCGTTGCATTTGTTGCAAATCTGATATAATTTTTTTTTCTCAATTTTATTGTTTTGATCAGTAATCAATCTTTATTGACGTGTTAGAAATAATAGGAATTTATTTAACCTGTTTCAGTTTTGCACCTGATAAGAACAATTGCATGATTCATCTCATTGCTTTGATCAGAAATTATAGCTTTTGAATATAAAAAACTTCATAATGTTCTGTTTATAATTTTTTTTTGTATAAATCATGCTCTACTGAAGTCTGCTTCCTTTAATTATCTTTTCTTTTTAAACATTTAGGCAATCATCTTCTTTGAAGATTTTCTATTTCTTTTATCTTTTCAGGTTTTTAAAATATTTGAAAGCTCTGCTTATTTTTTATATTTATTTTAAGAGAGCAACTTGTATTTATTATCATTATTAAAGAGATTAAAATTAAATGTAATCATATACAAAATTTATTAAATTTAATTTTATTTTTTAATAGAGACAGGTCTTGCTAACTTGAACCTTGAACCCCTGGGCTCAAGTGGTGCTCCTACTTCAAAGCGAGCTATGGGTGTACCTGGTGGCCACCCACCTGGAATGAAACATAACATATTTTTATAATTAAAAATATTATGAAAAACACAATGTAAAACATTATAAAAAATCATATAAAATGTATTTTTGTATATGTTAAAATACAATTTTTTCCTTTTCTAAATGAGTATATCTTTATTAAAATGTCTAAGGGAAAACACAGGTCAATAATTTATGACATTTTTATGATAAAAATGTTCAATAAAAGCTAAATATAATTTAGTTTGTTTTTATCTTATTGGGAAATTAAATTATATATAAATTTTACTCAAAGAATTTGGAAAGGTGTATTATTATTAGCCATTCTAACAGAAGATATTCTAGCATTCAAATAGAATTTAGGTGGAAATGTTTTTTAAAAAAGTGCTACTGTCCAACCATATTAATTCTATACCTAGTTAGTTATATACAAATTTTAGAGCAATATAAATTGTAAAATATAGTCAAATATTTCCCAGTAAGTATTACAATTGCTGCAAATACAGCATTAATTTGTAAGTACCTTACACCAATTGAAAGACAAAGAAAAAGAAGAAAATGGTTATTTGGCACTGCTGAGAAAACACATTTTGTAATGCAAGAGTTTACCAAATATGAGTTATCTGAGAAAAAAAATTTGAAAAATTAATTAAATTGTTGAGTTTTTTCTGTGTAACGCCATTATTCAAATCCTCCTAGCATCCCATCCCTGTCTTTGCTAGTAGCACAAACCACAGATCTTGACAACACTGAAATTCAATTGCCTTTGTTTAGAGCACTGTCTCAGTCTGTTTTCTGCAGCTGCATCTGAGACTGGGTAATTTATAAAAAACGGAGATTTATTTCTCACATGATGGAGGTGGAGAAATTCAAGAGCAAGGGGCTGGCATCTGGTGTGGGTCTTCTTGCTCCATCCCCCCATAGTGTAAGGCGGAAGGGCAAGGGTGGTTAAACACCATGTCCTCACATGGAGAAAAGCAGAAGAGAGAGAACCCACTCCCCACTCCTGAAAGTTCTTTTTTTTTTTTGAGAAAGGATCTCACTCTGTCACCCAGTCTGGATTGCGATGACATGATCGCATGATCATGGCTCACTGCATCCTCAACCTACCTAGCTCAAGTGATCCTCCCACCGCACACTCCTAAGTAGCTGGGATTATAGGTATGCACCACCACACCTAACTAATTTATGCAAATCTTATTTATAGTGACATTAATCTATTCATGAGGCCAGAATCCGTATGACCTAAACACTTCCTTTTAGGCCCCACCTGACACTGTTGCACTGGGGAATACGTTTTTAACATATGAATTTTGGGGGACGTATTTAGCACATAGTGCCATAATGAGAAATGTTTCTTGGGCTTATTGAAGACGATATTTGGGGTCACATCTTTTAGAGCTGAGAGCTGAATCCTGAGAGAAGGAGATGCCCATATCTTCTTTTATAACAATGTAGTGTATGAGTATGTTTGTGGTTTGAAGCACTCTTTAGTGGTGTGAGATGCCCCTTTCTCTGAATCTAAAGTTGGTACTCCCAGTGATCTGCTTCTTTCTAAAACCAGTGACATCTCTATGTATTTTATTTTCTCAGCCTTTCTGTTATCAGCAGTATTACATTGATTACCTCTGTATTCTTGAAAAATCTCATTTTATCATGCTCTTTTCTACTAATCCTATTACCTACTTAATTTTTTTTTCTATAAACTCCTACTCCAAGCCAATGTTATACATGTTCTACCTGACTTCTTTCCTTGGCTCTTCGCTGTTTCTATATGCTCATGTCTTCAACTATTATTTGTAAGAAGATGACCCTCAAAGGTGTATCCTGAGCTTGAGTATTGTATTTCTAGTTGTCTGTTGAACATCTCTTCCTGAACATCACACAAGTTTCCCAAACATGGTACTTTCAGAATTGACTGTATCAAGCTCCTCCACATATTCTTAATTGCTGTGAATTTCATATCTGTTAAAGACACTGCAAATAGTCTCCTCACCCTGGTCAAACAACTTGCTCTCATTGTTCTTCATTTAATTTCCTGATGTTGTTGTCTTGCTTTCTTGATTTCTCTTGTATCTGGCCCCTTTTTTCCATTGTCCTCTTTTCTTCATCTTTGTACATAGTGATCATTTACTGATATTGGCTTTCTACCTAAGCAGAACTTATTTTATATAATAACATGATAAAATGTTGTAACTTTGACATGCCTGGATAATTCAGTCCTTCATGGCATAACTTTTGAAAATAATTCTTCTAGTACTTGTTGGATAACTAAACTTTTTTATATTACCCCCATTGCTTTTTAAAATTCTTTCAAATAGAACATCACAATATATTGTCAAATAATGAAATGTTTTATTAAGGCAAAACGAAAGTGCAAAATTGATACAACAAACACTGCAAATCAAATATTCTTAAAAGGTGTTGCTAAGTTCTTTTTCTGTAAGAGGTCAAATAGTAAAGATTTCAGGCTTTGTGGGCTATACCATCCGTCACAGCTACTGAATCCTGCTGTTGTAGCACAAAAGCACCCAAAGATAATACCCAGTGAATGAGCATGGTTGCATTTCAGTAAAACTTTATTTATAAACATAAAATTTAAAATTTTATGTAATTGCCATGAGCCACAGAATATTATTCTACTTTGATTTTTTTAAACACTGGAAAGTGTAAAAATTATTCTTTAGCTTGAAGGCTATACAAAAATAAAAATATGCCAAGATTTGACCCATGGACCATAGTTTGCCAATGCCTGCTATAAAAAATAAATTACTAAAATTAAAGAATCCCAACAATTGAACATCAGTGACATAATTTTACTTTCCCAAGGCATTACAGATTTATTGATTCAGAACAAAAAATTAGCACTGATTATGCCAATAGGTACTGTGTTAGTTTGTTTGGAAAATGTAAAAAGAAACTAGATGCTGTCTTTCCTGTTTTAGAGATCACACTCTATTAGAGGGAAAAGACAATGAAGTAAAACAGTATAAAACAAAATAATATGTGATAAATGCTACTATTCCAGAAAATTTTAAAAAATCTATAGAGTTCCAAGGCAGTGGTTGATTCCGATCGGGAGGGAATAGAAATGTGTCCTGATGATGTTGCTTGAGGTAAGTCTCAAGAGTGGGTAAACCATGATTCACAGTGACAATCTGGAATCAGGGAGGGAGGCTGTGTTTTTGATGAAGGAAATAATAAGTTGGGGATGGAGGCTAGGGATACAGACGGCCTCAGTTGAGGGCAGTAGTTAGTGTTGGGAACACATATTTGGGGAGTTACAAGTTTGAAAACGTTGAGATGAGAGCCATTTAGCTCTTATTTTTTTCTGCAAGGAAATTCACTAAAGAAGATTAGGGAAAGAAAGATGTCAAAGATCCCATTTAAAGTTGAATTTCCTTTATGACAGTGACTAATAAAGAATCTCATCTTATTTGGGCAATACTGGAAATTATGAAAATTGAGTTTAGATGTTGCTGTAAAATTTGTCCTTTTAAAATCTATTCAAAACATTGTTTTTAAACAAAATGAAGATTGTTAATTGACCTAGAGTTTAAAATAGTAACTCCTTTTGTAGTTTTAAAATTTGCTGAAAATTATAAAAAACTTCTTGAATTTGTTTCACCATCTATCAAACTTCTCATAGCTGCAATTAGGATATTTATGCCAATGTTACAATGTAATCAATGCTACACTGAACAATCACTTAGTTTCTATCTGACTGTTTTAGTCTGCTCAGGCTGCCACAACAAAATACCATAGACTGGGTGGCTTAAACAACAGTAGTTTTTCCTCACAATTCTGGAGGCTAAAAGTCCAAGATCAAGGTTATGATGAATTCAGTTTCTGGTGAGGACTCTCTTCCTGGCTTGTAGATGGCTGCTCTTGGCTTTAGCCCTCTTCACTCCATGTGTTAAGAGAAAGGGAAGAGCAAACTCTCTGGTATCTCTTCTGATAATATTGATCCTGTTGGACTAGGTCTCCACCTGTACAGCCTTCTTAAAGGCTCCGTTTTCAATACAGCCACGCTGGGGCTTAGGGCTTCAGCCCATGAATTTGGGGGAAGGGTACAAACATTCAATTGTTGATTCTCACCATGTTTTATACCTGCTATGTAATAAATTCTTGTCTAGAATTCAATTTCTACTTTCTTGAAGTTCTGTTAAAAAAATAACAATTCAAATTGATTGTGAATTGACTAAGTGCACACTGATAACTATGTGAATCAATAATTCTTCCCTTCTTCTTAATTGTACTGTGCATTTTATCTCTTCTTTTAAATTTATATTACAAAAGAAAATTTGTCAATTTACACATATATGAGTTTAAAGACAAAATCAGAGGCCATGGAAAAGAAAATCATGACTGGAGGTAAAAACTGAATTGCATTGTAGGATTTGAACGTCTCTTGCTAATCCATGGCATTTCAGAATTACATGTAATGCTATTTTAGAGTAGTTGTTTGACAAGGGCATTAGGAAGAAACAACACTCCCTCCTGATTTAAATCACATTCTTGTTTCACATTTAAAATTTCTATGTGCTTTTTAAATTCTTCTGAGGAAAAATTGCAGGCAACTTCTTTGACATTTAATTATTGCTTGTCTATTATATGCATTCTTGCAATGGTGCCCAGGTCAAGAGAATTAATGTACACACTTTCCAAAGAGATCTTATTGTTTAATTTCTAAAGATTAGTAACAGAACAAAGATAAATAAAGAATATTGTTTATTTTTATCTATCTGATATTAATTATACCAGCACACATTTCATAATTCCAGCCATGTTATAAAATGTTATAGTGAGTCTTTGCTACAATAAGTTGTTTTTTAAAATTTTTGCTATCAATTAAAAAGAATCAATTCTTGTTTAAAAGAAGGAAAATAAAAAAGGTAGAAAGATAAATTCTTTCTTTAAAACATAATTTATGTATTTTTATCAGAAGTTCTCTCATTTCATTTAAATTTTGCTTACTATTTTCTATTCAGAAGAGAAAATCATTCCTTCAAAATGTTTGACAATGGCTAGACATAAAGAAAAACTAAGTTTCTTCAAATACTCAAATGCGAGGATTAACATTTGATATTGTTGATATGAATCTGATTATTTGGTATTACCAGATAAAATCCTATGGTTACTCTCTTGACACTTTTATTTATTTGGTCATTAAAGCCCCTAAGTGGACTTTGTTGAAACCTCCAAATAAATAAGGAGCATTTCTTACTCCTGCTGTTGATATCAGGTTTACATGATAAATATATAGTTGATAGCCAATAGCATTTGAAAATATCCAGAGCTATATTTCAACAAAGGAAAGATTTAATAGTGTATCTATTTAATCGCAGTTCTCAAATCACATTAAATGTAGAGGGGAGACAATAAACACAAGTTAAATAACAGAAAAATGAAAACCAGAGATTATTTTGAGAACTCTCTAAATTGCTAGGGGAAAAGTTTCTTAATGTGCCATTTTAATATTCAGATTCATGGAAGGTATTTTTCTGTTGAAGAAGTGATCTGAACTTTAAGCTCAAATCCATTATTCATGGATAGTTTAAAAGACACAGTAAAGTTTATTTTCAAATGTTTTTCTGAAGTCTTAGAAGGTAAAGTTTTTGAAAATTTATTTGCTTTTTATTTATCATTCATGTATTCATTTTATACGGGTCAAATTTATTATAAATTAATGTCATTTTTAATATTCTCTATATGTTTGTAGTACTTTGGAGATTTTTCTATAATTAACATGTCTAATACATTTTACGTGTCTTTGAGCATAATATTCAAATTGCAAGATATTTTATAGGTTTTAGATATCTATACAACTTATCTTGCTTTATGAAATAATGTTCAATATTGATCAATAATGCAATCTAGCCCTAAAAGCCTTTATTACTTAGAAATAAAAGAAGGAAAATAAATAAACATTCAACTCACAAATTTATATTATTAATATTTAGGAGAAAGTGACTAATAAAGATAACAAAAATATCCAGAAAATGTAAAGAGTAGAATTATAGAACTAAATAAATTGTTAATTGTAAATAAGCAAATTGAAGAGTTGATTTTTTTTTAAGTCAGTTAAATACACAGTTGTAGTCAATAAAAAAAGAACAAAAGCAGTTCCACCACCCCTACTTCCAAATTTTGGAAAATGAGAGGACATGTATTAAAAACTAGAGAAGATAAATGTATACATTAGACAATTTTTTGAAGTGGATGTGTTATGGAAAAATAAACATTATTAAAATGAAGCCAGAAAAGAATAAAAACTACATAGAACAATAACTGTGGAAGAATTTATGTGTGTGCTGTTTGTGTGTACACACACACACACAGGCTTCCAAATTGCTTCTCCAAAACTAGCATTAAACCTAATATCAAAACTTGCCAAACACCATACAAATGAGAAAACCAGCCTCAACAATCATACTTACAGATAATAGAATAACCCTAAATTCTTTGGACCTCAACATAAATTTTACTTCTTAAAGCATTTCCTGCGATAACCGGTTGTATCTCCTTGTAAATATGTTTTTTAAAAAGCATTATCTCAAGTACGTAAAAGTAAATGAGGACTGACACAGTGGATCACGCCTGTAATCCCAGCACTTTGGGAGGCCGAGGAGGGCAGATCACCTGACGTAAGGAGTTCGAGACCAGTCTGACCAACATGGCGAAACCCTCTGCCTACTAAAAATACAAACATTAGCTGGGTGTGGTGGAAGGCGCCTGTAATCCCAGCTGCTTGAGAGGCTGAGGCATGAGAATTGCTTGAACCTCTGAGGTGGAGGTTGCAGTGAGCAGAGATCACGTCACTACACTCCAGCCTGGGACATAGAGGGAGAATCTGTCTCCAAAAATAAATAAATAAGTAAAAATAAAAAAGAAAAAATAAATAAGTATACAAAAATTAATATACTTATACATGTAAACATTTAAAACACATATGGAACATATAAAGCATATAATGTACCTATGCATATGTATGAGAAATGAAAATACTAATATTTGATTTCTGTGTAAGCTGGGATTATAGGTGATTTCACCTTTTATGTTTGCTTGAAATTCCTTGTACTTTTTATTTCTGTTATTATTATAAGCATAAATAAATAATTCATACTTTAATTATGGTGTTCATCTTATAAGAAAATATATCACAGAGTGTTACATGATTTCCAGACAAGTACAGCAACAAAAGTTATTGCACATGATTTGGATTTGACTTTCTTGTTGTTTTGTTTTGCTTCTCTGAGAAAGATTCACTGTTAGCTAGGCCTATGGAAAACTTGGTGCTACTTGTGTGCCTCAGGGTTTCTGTGAGGGAGGATGGGAGTCGACTGGGGAGACTGGAATTACCAGTCACCCTAGGGTATGGATGCCAACACAGCAGGCCCTGATCACATCGCCCTCTGGCTGTTCACTGACAGTCACAACCAATCATAGTCTGTTTTCAGTCACCACTAGCTGCTTGGAGAAATAGTCACTAAGAGCTCTTTGATTTCACCCTACTTTGCTCCTCTCTATTTCCATTTTATATGCCATTTTTTTTCAGTTTTGTGGTTATTACTGTTTTTTATTTAAATTGGTAACAATATATGTGGTAAAATCAAAAGAAATAAAAAGTTAACACATGACATTGTGAAAAGAAAGTTTTCCTCCTAGCCCTGCCTCTGAATCCATCATGTGTCACCTTAGAAGCATGCATGCTTTCCAGTTTCATGTAGATCATTTCAGAGATACTTTCTGCTCAGGCAAGCATGGAAGTATACACGTTCCTGAGAAAACTAATGTTAGCTATATATTGGGGGTTTCCCATATTAGGTCATACAGAATTTCCTGGCTTTTATTAATGACTGCCCATTATTTTGTTGCATGTTTACACAGAATGTATTCAATTAGTCTTTTATGAAGGACGTTTAGAAAAATAAACAAAGAATGTGAAAAGGCATCCAGTACCATGAAATATAGGAAAATAAGTCAAACACTGATAATGAGAGAAAATATACTGTGTTGATATGGATATACGAATGTGGGGAGGGTCACAGGTACTAACTCTTATGTGTTGTTAGTGAAATATAAAGAGGTAAAACATTTACAGAAGTTTCGACTGTAGTTAAGATTTTAAACAATCTCAACTTTTGATCTATTTTTAAGAGTAGCTTAGAAATAAACTTACAAATATGTGTAAGGAAGTTTATAAACGATTCCTCAGGGTAGCATAGTTTACAAGACAAATGACTGAAACCATTTCGGTGGTTTTTAGGCTAGATTTGTGGACCAAATTACAGAGCAAGGAAAAGAGAGGGTGAAGAAGACAAGATGACATTCTAGTTAGTCACTTTTACCCTGTAAAAGCATTTCTGGAAAGAGGGCTTGGCAGGGCAAAAAGTTGACAATACAAAAGATACAATTTAGATTAGAGTGCAGGAGAAATTTATCTATTTCCTTGAAATCTATCATGAGCTGTCAAACATATATCGACCTCACTAGCTTGGGGGTATGTGCACTTGGCTTTATTCACATCCAGAAAACTAGAAAGTCTTTCCACTGGATACCTTGCAGTTGTATTGGTCACAATATTTAGGAAAAAAAAGGGAGGTCGTTAGAATAAGAAAAGCAATTTTGTATAAAAATTAAACCCTCACCTTTGTCATTGGTCTGGCATTGGCAAACCACCCAAATCCCAATGACTCCCACCAAGAAGCCTTATCTCAAAGCAGCTGCCTCCTTATTTTAGGAACCTGCATTCTGCCAAAATAATCACTATCCTAGAATTCCCAAGGAATTTTGTTCCACCTTCTCTTCTTAGGACTTTGTTACACAGTGCAATGCTAAACTTCTTAGGGTGACCATGTGCCCCTCTCTAAAATGAGGCCTAAATAAACACTAACTTTATGTTTCCAGATCTGATATTCATTGGTTCTACCATCCTAAGTACTTTTAAAAGGATACGGGTCCTCAGGGAGGGTGGCAGTGACCAACATTCTAAACTCAGGATCTGCTAATTATATCTACTGTATAAGCAGGGCCTAGCTGTACTGAAATATATACCCTAGTGATATTTAAAGCTATCAGTTTCAAAGTATTTTTCTTTTAATTCAAGAATTTGTGTTTTGCATGTGTTCTCGATCATAACTGAACCCAATATGATTACCCCAACTCACTTTCACTTCAGTTTAAGCTCATTCGCTAAATGTTGACCATTTTCATTTGGAAGTCAGCCAACATCTGAAATAAATGACAAACTTGTAAAGCTGTTTCTGAGGGAAAGCTGTATAATTTGGGCAAATTACACAGCAGATACCCACTACTTGGGAACCCAGAGCTAGTTCAGGAGATGTGATAATGCAGTCTCATCTATTTTATGTATATCTCTGTATTTCATTTCCATGTTGGTTGTTTGCTGGCCAAACTTTAAATAGACAGCTAGGTTCAAACCAGCTTTCATTTAATTTTGTGATGTCCCTAGGCAATCTAATTATACTTTCGCAGTTTCAGGCTTTGTAGACTGAAATTTCAGACAATTATTGATGTCATAATAGATCACCATTATGAAACATTCTATGTCAAAGGCAGGACACAGTGTACAGAACACTATAGTAGAGAGAAATTCTCCTTACTCTTCGTAGTAGTCACAAAATAACTCAAAATGGGAATTAAATTGGTAGCACATATTTAGAAAGAAGATGAGACAGGATAAACAAATTTTTTTTATCTTTCTCCCCATTGTTTTGAAATGAGTTCAAATTGAAGAATAAGTAAAATAGATATCTTGGAGCTCTATCTTTGAGCTTAGAGTTATTATAATAAATAACATTTGTTTTTCATGAAAATCCTATGGATTAATACCATAGTCGTTTATTTCATTCCAGTCTTGGCAATTTACGGTTTGTATTCTGGGAGGGATGTTTGCTGGGTCTTTATACTGTCTACAATCTGGGATCCAAATGAATTTGGCTGCCTGAGTAGACACAATATGTGTCATCCCAATGCGTTGTGCTGACTGTGTATATGAGTGTGTATATTTGACTCTTTGGATGCATATGACATCTGAATACAGACATGTAGCTGAGAAGCAGTGAGAAGATCTCACAGAGTGCAGCAGACAGGGCTGCGTGGCTTTTGGGTGCTTCTCACTAATGTCGCAGTGAGTGTATTTAAATCTGCACAAAATCTCTTTTTTAACTAACACATTCTTTGAACTATGACAATTTCTACTTCCGATTATTTTGCTTATCTATTTTCTTGCCTCCAAGAACTCTCTGCCTCTTCTTGGCTTCACATTCTTTCAAGTACTGGTTCAAATGGCACTTCCTTAACTCTTACTCTTAAATCTTCAGGTTCAGGAATCCAGGACTCTTCCTCTCTTAATAAAATGCTACATTACATACCACTCATTTGTTATAAATTGCCATAATGAAATGTTACATTACAACCTTTCATCTATGCTACTTACACATTTGTGTGTAATTACACATGTGTGCTCTGACGTGTATGAATGAGTAATGTATGTGTTTATGTATCTATATCTCTGAAAAGGCTGTAAGTTGGCAGAGGGATTTCCACTTATTTGCCTTAACCTTGCTACCTGGTAACAGGAAGGAACAAGGCAAGGATCTGTAGCCCAAAATAAAAGATTCAGTTATTCATGGTGTGACTTTCCAGTTTTGGTTCAAATCTTGCAAAACACTACACATCATCGTTTACTCAACTGATACTTATTTAGTCCTTAGTTTGGACCAAGCCTTGCCCTGGATTCTAAGGATATTGCCATGAATAAAACAGTAATACCTATGGGATAATATGTTTTAGTGTAATATATATTAATACAAGCATAATTTTATTTCTCTCTCTCTAAACATTCTTCTAATATTTCTAGAACATTGAGTCAAGTGTATTAAATACAACACTTATATATCCGTCAGTAATCATAGGATTCTGTGCTTGGTACTCCTAATATTCCAAAAGTATAAAATATGATCTTTATAATTAAGAGTTTACAATCATGAAAAAAACAGAAATACATGAATAAAAAGTTAAATAATCATAGGTTAAAGCTAAATTTTAATAAAATAACAGAATTATGATAATTTAATGATGGCAGTTAGCACTTATAGAGCCTTTACCAAGTGCCAGGCAGTCTTATTTACACACGTTACATTACTGATCTCTCACAATAACCTTACAGATGCAAATACTTTTTTTTTTTGAGACGGAGTCTTGCTCTGTCCGCCCAGGCTGGAGTGCAGTGGCGTGATCTCGGCTCACTGCAAGCTCCGCCTCCCGGGCTCCCGCCATTCCCCTGCCTCAGCCTCCCGAGTAGCTGGGACTACAAGCGCTGCCACCACGCCCGGCTAATTTTTAGTATTTTTAGTAGAGACGGGGTTTCACCGTGTTAGCCAGGATGCTCTCGATCTCCTGACCTCGTGATCCACCCACATCGGCCTCCCAAAGTGCTGGGATTGTAGGCGTGAGCCATCGCGCCTGGCCCAATACTGTTTTAATTCTAACACTTTTCAGTTGAGGAAACTTAAGCACAAAGAGGATAAATCAATTACTGAAGGAGTGCTTATATACTGAAGTTGGGTGTTCATAAATTATATAGTTTTAGTAAGTATTGCAGCCCCATTCTGGTGTTGGCTTGGGGAACAGCAGTGTAAGGAAATTTTCCGAGGCAGAACTTTAAGTAGCACAACTATTGTTCATTTTTTTCTAGAAGGAAAGATGGTTAGAGACTTCTAAGAAATGTGATTGGAAAATTGATGACAAGGAGGTCCGAGGAAAAGTTTTGGGGGTGGAATAGGAGATATGAAAATATTGTATTCCATATGATTACTTACTGAGGACACACTCAGGGGACGCAATGACTCATTTTATGTATGTCTGCCCCATGTGGTTTTCCAAGGCCATAAACAGAACAACAATGGTGTTGATACCTGGTAACGGCAACATGGACTTTCACTTACCACAGTCAATATGGTGGCCGCCATTCTGAGTCCCTATCCTTCCAGCAGCAGAGAGCAAAACTGAATCTCTAATATGGAACTAATCTTGGAAGATCAGTGAGCCATCTGACAATAGTTTGATTACACAGGCCCTCTTCCATCAAAGAAGAGGCAATTCTTTGTTTACACTGGAACAGACATTCATTTTACAGCAGTGTGGCAATGGGCTTATGCTTATCCAACCAATTAACTTCACCTTGTTACCCCATTGAATATTGAACTAAATTTTGATAATTGAGTTATGGCACCAGCTTGGTGGCAATAGTTCATGGGGCCGAGGTAATGTTTTTCAGGGTGTTTTTGTTTTTTCTAGAATGCTTTTACTGGGATATCTTTGTTTTTTCTCTTAAAGCCTGGTTTAAAGTTTCCAGGGATCAAGAGCTGAAAATTGAAGTAATTTTTTTTACTGCTATGTCTAGTGTTCCACAGTGGAAACATTTGTTTTCTATCTACATAACTGTGGGTTATATTAGTCTTGTTCCCAAGGAAGAAATACTTCTATTAGGGGACATAGCAATGGTTTCATTAAACATGGAGTTAACATTGCCAAATTGGCCACCTGCCTTCCTCATGCCAGTGAATCAAGAGGTTTACTTTATTGGTGAGTGATTAATTATGACTGTCAAGGGAAACTTGGGTCACTATTACATAATAGAGGCAAGGAGGACTAAGTCTGAAATGCTGGAGATTTCCCGGAGATCCTATTACCATTTTTATGTCCTGTGATTAAATTCAACAGAATACTACAACTGAATTAGGCAAGTTGGCTACTAATTCAATCTTTTCAGAAATGACAGTTTAAAATATATAATGCATTGTTGTTAACTATAGTCACCTTACTTTGCTATTAAATATTATAATTCCTTTCTTCTATCTAACTTTATGTTTGAACCCAATACCTGTATATTTGTTTCCCCCACCACTCCTCCTTTCCAGCTCTGGTATCTGTTCTATCATTCTACTCTCTACCTACATGAGATTAGCTTTTTTAGCTTTCACATATGCATGAGAACATATTTGTCTTTCTGTATCTGACTTATTTCACTTAACATAATGACCTCCGATTTCATCACTGTTCCTGCCATGATACAATTTCATTCTTTTTAATGGCTAAATAATATGCCATTGTGAATATATAGCGCATTTAAAACAATCCATTCATCCATTGATGACACTTATGTTGATTCCATCTCTCTGTTATTGTAAATGGTATCGCAATAAACATAGGGGTGCAGGTATCCCTTTGATAAACTGGTTTTTTTTATTTTAATAATATCTGGTAGTGGAAATGCCAGATCATATGGTAGTTGTATTTTTACTTTTTCTTTTTTTGAGAAATCTCCATACTGTTTGCAATAGTGGCTGTACTAATTTACATTCCCACCAAAAGTGCATGAGTCCCATTTTCTCCATAACCTTGCGAGCATGGTTTTTTTCTTTCTTTCTTGTTTTGTCTTTTTAATAATGACCATTCTTTTTTTGAGATGGAGTGTTGCTCTGCCACCCAGGCTGGAGTGCACTGCCTCCTGGGCTCAAGCAATTCTCCTGCCTCAACCTCCTGAGTAGCTGGTGTTTCAGGTGCTTGTCACCTCACCTGGCTAATTTTGTATTTTATTTTTTTATTTTAATTTTTTTTTTAGTAAAGATGAGGTTTCACCATGTTGGTCAGTCTCGTCTTGAACTCCTAACCTCAAGTGATCCGCAGGCCTTGGCCTTCCAAAGTGCTGGGATTACAGAAATGAGCCAACGCTCCTGGCCAATAATGACCATTTTAACTGGGGTAAGATGATATCTCGTTTTGGTTTTGATTTGCATATCTTTGATAATTTGTGATGTTGAGCATTTTCTTCATAACTATTGGCCATTTGTGTGTCTTCTTTTGTGAAATGTCCTTTGCCCACCTTTTAATGGGATTGTTTGCTTTCTACTATTGAGTTGAGTTTCTTGCATATTCTGGATTATCAGTTCCTTGTTAAATGAATAGTTTGCAAATATTTTCTGTGATTCTGTGTGTTATCTCTTCACTTTGTTGATTGTTTCATTTACTGTGCAGAAGCTTTTTG
Organism: Rhinopithecus bieti; assembly: GCF_001698545.2. Taxonomy (NCBI): domain Eukaryota; kingdom Metazoa; phylum Chordata; class Mammalia; order Primates; family Cercopithecidae; genus Rhinopithecus; species Rhinopithecus bieti. The sequence continues at coordinate 1,283,685 of NW_016820640.1, read as the reverse complement.
GTTCAATATGGCCTTATTTGGATTTTTTTTTTTAATGTGCTTTTAAGGCCTTAGCCATAAAATCTTTGCCTATAACAATGCCTGAAGTACTTTTCCTACATTTTTTACTTGTAGTTTTAGAGCTTTCAGTTTTACTTTAAGTTTTTAATCCATTTTGAGTTGATTTATATATACACTGCAAAATAGGAGTCTAGTTTCGTTCTTCTATATATGGATCCGGTTTTCCCTGCATGATATATTTAAGACAGTGTCCTTCCTTCGATACGTGCTCTTGGCACCTTTGTTGAAGACTAGTTGGCTGTAAATATGTGGATTTATTTCTAGGTTCTCTATTCTATTTCATTATTCTATGTTCGTTTTTACACCAATACCATGCTCTTTGGTTACTATATCCTTGTAATATATTTCGAAGTTAGGTTGTGTGGTGCTTCCAGTTTTGTTCTTTCTGCTCAGAATGGCTTTGGCCATTTTGGGTCTTTCTTAGTTCCATACAAACTTTAGGATGGTTTCATTTATTTCTCTGAAAAAATGACAATGGTATTTTGATAGAGATTGCATTGAATCTGTATATTTATTTGGGTAGTATGGTCATTTTAACAATATTAGTTTTTCCAATCCATAAACTTAGGAAGGCTTTCCATCTGTATGTCCTCTTCAATTTCTTTCATCGATGTTTTGTAGCTTTCTTTGTAGTGATCTTTTACCTCCTTGGTTAAATTTATTCTTAGGTTTTCCTTTTCTGTAGCTACTACAAACAGAATTGCCTTCTTGATTTTTTTCAGTTAGTTTATCGTTGATGTGTAGAAATGCTACTTATTTTGTATATTGATTTTTAATCCTGCGACTTTACTGAATGTCTTCATCAGATCTAAGAGTTTTTTCGTTGAGTTTTCAGACTTTTCTAATTATAAGATTATGTCATCTGCATAAAGCAACAAATTTACTTCCTTTTTTTGTGGTTGGAGGTCTTATTTCTTTCTCTTGTCTGATTGCTCCAGCTAGAACGTCTAGTACTACATTAAAAAAGTGTGGTAAAAGTGGACATTGTCTTGCTCCAGTTCTTACAGGAAAGGCTTTCTGTTCCTCCTCATTCAGTATGATGTTAGCCATGGGTTTGTCATATATGGCCTTTATTATGTTGAAGTATGTTCCTTCTATGCCTAATTTGCTAACAGTTTTTATCATAAAAGGATGCTGAAGTTCATCAAATGCTTTCTTCTGCATCTAATGAAATAATCATATAGTTTTTGTTCTTCATTCTGTTGATGTGATGTATTATCTTTATTGATTTGCATATGTTGAGCCATCCTTGCATCCCTGATATAAATCCTTCTTCATCGTAGCATATCAGCTTTTCGATATGCTGTTGGATACAGTTTGCTAATATTGTATTAAAGATTTTTGGGTCTGTGGTCTTAAGAGATATTAGCCTGTTTTCTTTTTTTGTTCCATCCCTGTCTGGCTTTAGTATGAGAATAATGTTGGCTTCTTAGAATGAATTAGGGAGTGTTCCTTTCCCTCTCCAATTTTTTTGAAACAGATTGAGAGTATTGATGTCAGTTTTTCTTTAATAGTTTGATAGAATCCAGCAGCGAAGCCATCTGGTCATTGGCTTTTCTTTGTTGTGAGACTTTTTAATCACTGATTCAATCTCATTACTTATTATTGGTCTGTTCATGTTTTCTTTTTTTTTTTCTGATTCAATCTTGCTAGGTTGTGTATGTTCAAAAATTTATCCATTTCTGGTAGGCTTTCCAGTTAGGTAGTATCGTTGTCCATAGTAGTCTCTCTGATGATCTTTTGTATTTCTGTTGTTTCAACTGTAATGCCTTTGTATCTGATTTTATTTATTTGGGTCTTTTATTTTTTGTCTTGGTTAGTCTAGCTATAGGTTTATCAGTTTTGTTTATCTTTACAAAAAAAATCAACTTTTGTTTCATTGATTTCTTGTAATTTTTTTTAGTCTCTATTTTGTTTAGTTCTGCTCTGATATTTATTATTTCTTTCCTTATACTAATTTGGATTTGTTTCATTCTTGCTTTTCTGGTTCCTTGAAGTGAATCATTATTAGATTGTTTATTTCAATATTTCTATTTTTCTTTGATGTATGCATTTATTATTATAAACTTTCTTCTTGGTACTGCTTTTGCTGTATCTCATAGGTTTTGGTGTTTTATGTTTCCATCTTTATTTTTTTCAAGAAACTTTTTGATTTCCTCTTAATTTCTTCATTGACTCAGTGGCCATTCAGGGGCATGTTGTTTAAATTTTTATATATTTGTATACTTTCCAAATTTTTCTTGTTACTGATTTATAGTTTTAGTACATTATTATTTGAGAAAATATTCATGTATTTGTATACTTCCAAAATTTTTTATTGTTACTGATTTATAGTTTTATTACAATATTATTTGAGAAAATACTTGACATAGTTTCTATTTTTAAAAAATTTATTGAGACTCTTATTTATGGCTTAACATATCACCTATCCTGGACACTGTTTTATGTACTAAATAGAAAGATGTATATTATGAAGCTGTTGGATGAAATATACTCTGTCTATTAGGCCCATTTGGTGATCTGGAAAAGAGGACTTGAAATGTTCCCAACGTAAAGAAATAATAAATATTTAAGGTGATGATACCCTAAATACCCTGACTTGATCATTACAAATTCTATGCATGTGATAAAATATCACATGTACCCCATAAATCCGAACAAATATTTTGTATCAATTTAAAAAACAACAGTGAATATTTGGCTGACTCTGACAGATAAGAGACCACAACCAACTAGAGCTTTCTGAGAGCTAAGGAAATATGGATCAACAATGACAGAGGAAAGTCATAAATATCAGCTACAACCATGTGACCAGTTGCAGAAAAGGGCATTATAATAGCTATGAATGTTCCTTTATTATTTTCACATGGATATTTTTCTGGATACATTAACCATTTTCCTTATTTTCATACTACATGACATGTTACATGTGTATAGATGACTTAATTTCAATGTGATATCTCAGTGTCATTAGAAAGTGTTCAGGATCTGAGTTTTTACCCTACTTGCAAGTTAACAGATTAGCCAGTTCCATAGATAGTAACAGAAGACATGACATACCCAGGTCAGGGACAAAAGACAGGTTATTACTCACAACAATAACACTAGCCTAAGTAACAGTCTTGTGCCCCAATGTTATTCAAGCCCCAATTCTTACAGAATGATAAGAACTATGTGTTGCCTGCCCATTGCATTGAAGGCATTGCAGGAAAGTAATACTGATATTAGAAGTCCTAGATCCTATAGAGGAAAATCTTGGCAAACCTGATTATACCCTTGATAAAAACATTTTCTTTCTTACTCTAGAATAATAACCTCTATTTTTATTCCTAGGAGGTAACAATTTCTGTCTTCCAAATGTCCTTAGAAAGACAGTGCAAAGCAAAATAGCTGTTAATGTCTTTGGTGACATGCAAAAATATACAATACTTAAGAAAATTTGCCTCAAGAAAAAAATCAATATTTAAGTGATGGAATATTGAAAGGGAAGGAGGTGTCAGCTAGAAAAAGAGTAAAACCACCCTAAGATCGATAAAGGGACTTGTGTTTTCTTCTGGAGAAAAGTTTATAATGCAATTAATTGACAAAGGAGGTTGCATGGCACTTTTCGTGACTCAAATATTGTCTTTATTTGAATGATGGATATAATGGAGAGAAGTTCATATGTTTGAAAAGTAGACAAAAGGTTGATGGTGATGTATTTTTCTGTATCAGCTTAGGTTAAGCTGAAAGTACTTTTTTTCCCGAATGCTCTTCTGGTATGTTTCCTGGTTAGGGCAGTCTGCAAGAGAAATTTGCATAAAATTCAGATGGCAGAAGTAAAGCAGAAGGTGGACCTTCTGAAATTCAGTGTAGGGCACTAGATATTGCATCTGCTTTCTCATGTTTGTGTGCATCTGCTAGCTCATCTTGTTGGTATGTGGCAGGAGTCAGGCTGACAAGCCCTCCAGATCCTACTGGATCTTCCATTTCAGAATTTTCAAGTTCTGGAACAGGTACATTAGCAACTCTGTGACAAAGGACACTACATTCTCCTGCAGCTCACTCAGGCTAGATTAGAGGTTGTGAAAATCGGATCTGAATTCTAATTTATCCTCATGAGTTCAGCTTTATCCCAATGAGTCCTAGTTTGTCTCCACTTGATTCTCCTCTATCCAGCATAGCCATCCTTCCCAACTGCTGACTCTGACAACCAACAAGACTTCAGGTACAACAGCCTCTCCATGATCTTCCTCATCAGATCCAACAGTTGTATAAAGGATTACCTCATAATAAATTCTTTATTCTATATCTCTCCTTCTCATCTGCTTCTATGATCAAACACCAATGGATCCAAATTTCAAATTCATTTTAACCTAAATTCCTAAAGTACTATTCACAGTAATATTTCCATTACTTAGTTACATTGAATTATTTATAATATTTGTGGATTTTTATCTTTAAATATTTATAACTGTATTACTATCTTTACAGCTTATAAATGGGAGACATTAATCATATTCTGAAATAATTTCATATGTTTTTCCATTGCTCCAAATATAAGTGGATTAGATAAATATTATTCCTCATAAATAAACTAGGCCCTACTGAGGAATAACTAATACGAACGTAAATATATTATTGATTGTAGAAGATCTGACTGTACTAAAATACTATACATTTCTTCTTTTTTTTTTTTTTTTTGAGACAGAATTTCACTTTTGTTGCCCAGGCTAGAGTGCAATGGCACAATCTCGGCTCACTGCAACCTCTGCCTCCTGGGTTCAAGCGATTCTCCTGACTCAGCCTCTCGAGTAGCTGGGATTACCAGCATGTGCCACCACGCCTGGCTAATTTTTTGCATTTTAGTAGAGATGGGGTTTCACCATGTTGGTCAGGCTGGTCTTGAACTCCTGACCTCAGGGGATCTACCCACCTCGGCCTCTCAAAGTGCTGGGATTACTAGCATGAGCCACTCTGCCCAGCTTAGAAAGAAATTAAGTGTGTTAGAGCATAGAAGAATAAAATAAGAGAGAAAAGAACAGAAAAGAGGAAAGAACACAAAATGAATTAGCAAGGTAAGGAAGAAAAAATTTTGTTTCCCCAAATCTAGAATTGATTGCCTTTCATTCTCTGGGAAAATCTACACTGAATACACAGAGAAAATCATTTTCTGTATCAGTCATTGACTACATTAAGTGCATAAGGATTTTTTGGTAAAGTTTACAGACTTACATGGTTGATGATTAAACTAGTTATTAACCACCATTTAATCACTCCTTATATGCTGTCAAGAATTTTCTGTTATTTCAATACAAAGCTTCATCAAAATTAAAAGCTGTTAATAGAATAGTAATTCTTTTTTGCCTGTACTTTTAGCACATTTATATGCAGCTTTTATATATTTGTCCCTACAATTATATTTTAGTTTATGGAGCACCTTAAGGACAACCTCTTCAAAACAAAATTGCACAGTTTTCAAGCTTCATGTACTCCACCTAGCCCAAAAAGATGCCAGTTTATTTCAGGTGAGATAAAAAAAAGACTTTGCAAAAATCACTAAGTCATAATGATTTTATAGTAGATCTAGGTTAAATGGATCAATAAAACACAATAGCAGGGCAACTTCCTTCCCACCATCTACACAGAATCATTATGCTAAAAAGAGAAAATAGCAACAATAAAAAAGAAAAGCAACACCCATATGAATTTAAAGAGAAGGAATAACCAGAAGGAGATGGATGAGGAGAATTAGAGTTAAGAAACAGGGAAAATACAGCCATGAGCATTAAGACTACTAAATTGTCTTCATTTATTCATATATGTAAAATGCTTCATTCATCCTAAGTACCATCATGGGTTGAGGCTACTAATCAAAATAAAATTCATGCAAATATATGTACATGATTTGCAGATGAGCCATGGCCTCCAGGTTTCTGGAAAGTTGCCAGTATTGTCCTTGATAAAGCAAACTTCAGGCCCTTCCAAAGCTCTAAAATTGTCTTTTATTGTCTTTTCTTTGTTAAGATGTGGAGGTCCCAATGTGAGGGGAAAGAATGAGGTAGGGGGGATATTAGCCCAGACACAATCTTTATAAGAGATATGAGCTGAAATCTTTACAGCCCATGATAATTCCGATACTGGGATATCTAATATTTTCAGACAAAAAAGGATCAATTCAGCACAAACTCTTTAGAAAAGTATACGATCTTCTTTCATAGATTTTAAAATATAGCTATTTTAGTGTGATTTTAAAATTTTCTAAGTATAAAATAATTTTATAATTTAAAATTTATCTCAAAAAATGTTCTATAGGATAATGTTATTAGAACCAGGTTATCTTCCTTTTGCTCAAATGAAGAAGAGATACTGCACAGTAACAATTGTATATGATTGGTTCTATATTGTTCTGTCTTATTTAAAGATCTTAAAGGTAGAAATGATGTCTTAGAGAAATAGTGCAGTGTATTTCTTAGAGTATATAGTAACTAAATTGAAGTTAAACAGGAATTATAAAGTTTATAAAATAAGAATTAAAATTTATAAATATAGAGTACATTTATTATTCAGTCATTCATTCACCAAGTATCATTAAATGCTATATTGAGATTAAATGCTAGGAATATAGTGATAAATGTTATCTCCTCTCTTAAAGTATTAAAAATCCAGTAGAAAAGACAGATAAATCATCAGATTGTAGGGGTACATGGTAAATGGCTTAACAGGGGAGCACAGGATGCTGTCGTTCTTCAAAGGAAAAGTAAACCATTTTATGTAGACTTATTACATGTATATGTTTCATAAATATATGTATATATGTATATGTGTGTGTGTGCAATTCTTGTGCAATTATGTACTCTCCAATGATATACTCTGTAAAGTCCCAAGATATGCATGATCAATAGCAATCTAGAGACTCGGGGAAGCCAATGGTATAGTTCCTATACTTCCTGTACAAAGGCTGGAAGGCTTGAGGTCCTGGAAGAGCGGATATTTCAATCTGAGTCCAAAGGCAGGAAAAACAGTTGATGTGCCAGCTCAAAGATAGGCAGACAGGAGGAATTTTTTCTTATTCAAGGAAGGGTCAGCCTTTTTATTGCATTCAGACCTTGAACTGATTGGATAAGGCCACCCACATTAGAAAGTGTAATCTCCTTTACTCCAATTCAAATGTTAATCTTATCCAGGCACACCACAGACACACCCAGCATAATGTTTGAAAAAATATCTGGGCACTCTGTGGCCGAATCAAAATGAATGATCATACTTGTTTTTGAAACTGGGCTGTATTTGTTGCTTTCTTTGGCCAATAGAATGTGGCAGATACGTCATTGTGCCATGTCCATTCTGGGTTTTGATTTTAAGAAGCCTGGTATATTTCATGTTCTCCCTTGAAATTAGCTGCTATGTAAGAAGGGACATTAGTCTGAAAGCATGATGCACGGAAGAAGCCCACACTAGCCAAATGGAGTGAACACATGGAGTGTCAAGTCACTATACTATTTAGTAAAGCCTTATTTGTCCTTTTAGCCCCAGACGAACCAGTCCAACTTCCAAGCTCAATGCTGCTAAGTGAATGACCATACACAGAGCAGAGAACCACCAAGCTAAGCCTAATAAAGATGAGATACTTCAACTATGAGTGTTTTAAGCCACTATGATTAGGGATGGTTTTTAACATAACAATGAATACTGAAACAGGAATGAAGACAGTCACCAAAATCTTCATAGAGATGATACATTAAAATTAAATGTTAAAGAACACACTGGCATTGTCTCAGCAAGCAAGGGGAAAAAAACAGAGTGAATACTATGTTCACAAGGCATATAGGCAAGAATGAACACCGATATGGTTTGGCTTTGTGTCTTCACCCGAATCTCATCTCGAATTGTGATCTCCAGGTATCTAGGGAGGGCCCTGGTGGGAGGTGATTGGATCATGAGGACAGTTTCCCCCCATGCTGTTCTCATGATAGTCAGTGAGTTCTCACAAGATCTGATGGTTTTATAGAGGGGCCTTCCCCCTTTGCTTGCTGTCTCTCACCTGCCACCATGTAAGATGTACCTGCTTCCCCTTCCTCCATGATTGTAAGTTTTCTGAGGCCTCCCCAGCCATGTGGAACTGTAAGTTAATTAAACCTCCTGTTTTTGTAAATTACCCAGTCTCGGGCAGTTCTTTACAGCAATGTGAAAACGGACTAATACAAACACAATATTTTGATAACCACAGGTCGTTTGGTATTGTTGAAGCACTCTGCTTATTTCCTTCAAAAACTACGAGCTTTTCATGTGTATGAGAGTCCAGTTGATATTCTGGGGCACTCAACAGAAAACAAGTTTGTTTCCAATTTTGTGGAGCTTACATTCAAGCAGGGGTGAGAAACAAAGGTAAACAAACAACTGAATAAGAGTGTATCAAATAGTAATAAAAGCAGAAAAAAAGGAATAATAAGAATACAAGAAGAACTCTGCATATGTGTGTGTGAGATATTTTAAAAGTGGTCCCAGATGCCTTACTGTAAAGATGACATATACCCACAACTTGAAGAATGAGAAAGAGCCAGTCCAGGAAAGAGCAGGGGGAGAAACAATCTAGATAAAGGAGTGGCAAGTGTAAAGTCCTCTGGTAGAAGACTTCGGCACATTCAAAGAAATGAGAGAATGTTAGCATTGCTTGAGCAGAGTAACAAAGAGAGGAATGTGGCAAGATGCCATGAGAGAGGAAGGAGGGACTTGTTTATGCAATGCTTCTTAGGACATGGGAAGGAGTTGGGCTATTATTCTAATGGATATAAGAAATACTGAAGTGTATTAATTTGCTATAACTGTTATAATAAATAACCACAACTTTAATGGCTTAAAACAACACATGTTTATTATCATGCAGTTCTTGACTTCAGAAGTCTGAAATGGCTCCCCTTGAGCTAAACCAAGGCGTCACCAGGGCTGTATTCCTTTCTGAAGTCTCTTGGAGATAATCTATTTCCTTGCTTTTCCCAGCTTCTAGTGACCACCTACATTCCTTGGCTTATGGCTGCTTCCTCCACCTTCAATGCCAGCAGCATAGCATGTTCAAATATCTTTCTGAATTTGACCTATCCCTCACGTGTTATTAGATTGTCCCCACCCAGTAAGAAAATTTCCTCATTTTCAGGTCAGTTGATTAGCAACCTCAGTTTCATTGACAACCTGAATTTCCCTTTGCCATATAACCTAACATATTCACGAGTTGAAGATTAACACATGGGCATCTTTGGGCGGAAAGGGCATTAGTCTGCCTACAACGGGTGGTAAAATCAGCACAGTATAGGAGTCCTCATAGAAGACATGGCATGAATGTAGGAATATGTGGATTTCCATATAGTCAGAAATTGTACCCATATTTATACATATGCACACAAACAACTCTAACGACAAACAACAAATCATTTTTACATATTAAAAATAAGATATCCTAACAGGTAATTTTGGTTGTTTAATAAAGGTTTTCATAAGGATATTATGCAAGAGCATTTAGCTTTCAAGTAGGCTAACAGAATTATCAGAGAAGAATCAGGGCATTTATAGTTCAAATTATTATTTGACCATCAAAAATTTTGATATCATAATTTTTGGGTTGGTTTTCTCAACAAAACAAAACCGAAGATTCCTGGGGTTTGTGCAGCAAAACACCCTCTCTCCTTTAGAGCTTGTTTCAGGAAACAGGGATTTCATAAGGACTCTACAAAGTTACCTTTGTAGAGTTGGCTGATAAGAGAAAGCTTCTGCTTTCCAGGGCCCATCTCTAAATCATAAACCATGTCTTAGAAAAGATTTAATTAAAAAAATGTAAGTCGGAAAGAGTGAAGTCAGACCCTAATTGTAGTCATAGTCCTCCCTAAGGCACAAATTTGATCAAAAAAGTTTGCTTTCCAATATTTTGATTCAATAGTATTAATTTATGTATTTCTCCTTCAGAACTGTTTTCTCGACTTGCAGACTGATAAATATTCAAAGGCATTCCTGTTACAATGTTTAACATAACTAGAATCATACAATATTAATGTTAGGGAATTTATTTTATTTATTAGCTTTGCAGATCCCCTGGCGACATTTTTCAGGTCACATTTATTGTATCATAAATACCTTTATTATTTTCACCAGTTCCTGTATTCCAAGGAGTAAAACCAAGAATCATTCAATTTGCCTCTTTTGTGTTTTACCCTCAGGGCTTTTAACTATAGGAAAATTCCCTTCAAATCCAAATTTGAGATCCCTAAATTTACCAATGTTTCTGATTCCCTACAAAGTGATGTCTTGACTACATGTAAGGATAAGCTCCATAAGCTACAGAGTAGGTGGAGAGAAATGTCTTGAAATGATTTTGTAGGCATTATTTATATACTGTCCTTTTTATTTAATTGTGGACTTGTCTTAATTAAATAAGAGTTGCCTTTAAATGGGATATTTCTTACATATTTTACCTATTTTATCCTGGTAGGAAGTATGAGTAAAAATTTCATAAATATAGTATACATTTCTTATTACAGGTTTTATTGCATTTTCAGCATTTTTGAATACATTTTGAACAGTTTTCCAGACAAAACCATCAAGAAGCATTAATATTCTACATAATTATCATCCTTTGCTTCATAGGGTTACAATTTATTTAATATTTCTCATAGAACACCTTTCTTGATTTCTGAATGATGAGTTAGAGGAAATTATAAAAGTGTTTTATTCCAGTTTGTGCAAATTTATTTTGCGGAAACAAGGGTTTTACATATGTGAAAACAGGAAAAATACTTCTTCCAGATGACCATCAGAATTTTGAACATTATAAACAATACCATCAATATTTCAATTAAAAATACCGATTAAACCACATGTGGTATCTCATGCCTGTAATCTCAGCACACTGGGAGGCTGAGGCAGGAAGAATGCTTGAATTCAGGAGGTTGAGACCAGCGTGGGCAACAAAGGGAGACCCCGTCTCTCCAGAAAAAAAAAAAAAAAAAATAAGTGGGCATTTTGGCATCCATCTGTGGTCCCAGCTACTTGAGAGGCTAAGGTGGGAGGACCCCTGGAGTCTGGGAAGTTGAAGCTGCAGTGAGCTATGATTGTGTCACTGTACTCCAGAGTAGGTGATAGACCGAGACCCCATCTCAAAACCAAAAACAGAAAGCAATTGAAATCTTGTTACCAGTTTAATTTAGTCTCACATAATTAATTTTTATCCCTTCAGAACCAAAGGCATCAATAAGCATGCAGGAAGTCATCCACTCCTGGACCAAGGTGTTTTGGAAATTGTGATTTAGTCCTCTGGCATAGTCTGGCAGGTGGTAATGTCAGCTTACACCGGGACTCTTGTAAGCATTTATCTACTCCTTTAACTGCTAAGAGTCTACAGTTGCTGATATAGTCCTTACTGAGATTATCATTCCTCAGAAGTTTCCTCTAAAAGATGTAATTTCTTTCCTATGGCTTATATAGCATGAGCTTTAAGGGCAATGTTGTGGTTGGGGGGAACATGTTTCACGATATGACTGAATACTCACTGTACATTTTATAATAGTCACCAAAAGCATAAGAACAGAGGAGATTAAAATTTCCTGTTGAGGCCTAATCTTTCATTCTTTAAAAAGGATCCAGTTAAAGTTTACCCTGTGTATAAGAACATAATGTGAATACTAGGGACACTGAAAAACCCCCAGAGCTTTTGAGCCATTCGGTAGAATATGTGCTACATGTGCAGCCAGCTGAGAGGGATATTACAGACATTAAGACAACATATTTTAAAGAATTGATTTGTTCTAGCAATATCGTACCAGGTTTTGCACATGAACATGAGAACACTTCAGTCTATCCTAACACCGAATGACTGGAAATAAGTTCTTATGAACAATATCTTATTTGTACGTACTTGACCTATGAAGGCTGAGCTTCTCTATCTGATTTGACAGCTCTTCCTATGCTGTTAGTTTGATAAATAGAATGGCTCTCTTTCACAATTTAATAAACAATAGAAAATACCAAACTTATCTAATTATTTTTAGTCACTCCTTGTTAGAAGGAAAATGAGCAAATATTGCACAAAAGAGTAAGGATGTCAAATGTATCTAAACAGTTTTATAATTTTAAATTTCGTGCTTGAGTTTGGGAAAGGCAATATCAAAAAGATTGGTGAGAGGACACTGATCACTATATCAAAATACGAGTGTAAGTCATGAGTAAATTATTATAATCTTGAGTTCTATTAATTAGAGTGATGGTATATTAAATAATAGAAGAAGGTAACCAAATAACTACTTATTTCAGAAGTGAAACATTTTATTGTTTACTATAAAATAATTTATAAGTAGGATGAAAACTTACCAGGACTGCAGGTGAGAGAATTCTGATGGGTTAAGGAAACTCTGCTATCTGGGCTGATTACAGAGAATAATCCATTAACCTTTTTTATGAAAAGGCTAAATACTTCCAGACCAATTTTAAATTTTTTATCCTCTATTCTTTATCATGCCAAGCTTTGTCTGTCTAATAATTTGGATATGTTTACATAACCTTATAAAAACATATAATCAGATGCTAAATTAAAGCTTTCAACTTTAGCTTTAAAATATTAACTTATCAGCATATTATAAGATGATGCATACAGGTTGCTGAAATTTTTACTTTAATTAGAACGATTACTTATTCATTAACTTAATTTAATACTAGCCCAAAGTCTTAAAGTCAATTAATAATCTTGGAAATTGCATTTAAATTGCCCCTACAGAACAACACAATCAAAATGGATATAAACTGTTTGTCAGAGAGATAACCTTTTATAATTTCACCAAGACAGAGTAGGCGGAGTATTAGTGATTAAGTTCTCAGGATTTGCAACATTGGTTCCACTTCACAAGTTCTTATAAAAGGTATTAATATTTATAATTCAATTTAGTTAAACACATATGCTTATATTCTCATAACCTTACATAATTTATGGAAACAATAATAATCTTTCCCATAAACATAGCATAGAAAATTTGGCAAACTCTAATGATTACATTAGCAATAAAAAATTATACTCAGGTCTTACATAAAATCTGCTTGCTGTGATAGACTGCAAAAATGGCTGGACATTCTTCTGCCCTTTTATGCATCCTTCCTTTTGTAATGTGACTTTGCAGCTCCATTCATCAGAAGGTGGAAATCTTTTCACCATTTCTTGAATCTGGGCTTGGCTATGTGACTTGCTTTCGGTAAAGGGACATATCAAAAGTGACATAAGCAGTGGCTAAAAACCAAAATGAGACCTTCTGTCTCTGATCTTGAGAACCTTGCAATCACTGAATTAGTCCACGTAAACCTGCTGGATGAAGAAACAGTTGGGAAAGTCATTGCCATTATCCAACCGACAGCAAGCCTACTGCCTGATACATGAATGAAGCTATCTGAAAATCCAGCACCAATGAATCTGGCTCAGAGAAGAAGAACCAGCCAGGTGAACCACTAAAGCATAAAAGTAAATATTTATTGTCTAAAGCAAATTGTTGTTTAACACAAAAAAGTTAACTGATATAAAAACTAGTGGCCAGGCACAGTGGCTCACGCCTGTAATCCCAGCACTTTGGGAGGCCGAGGCGGGCGGATCACAAGGTCAGGAGATCAAGACCATCCTGGCGAACACGGTGAAACCCCGTCTCTACTAAAAATACAAAAAAATTAGCCGGGTGTGGTGGCGGCGCCTGTAGTCCCAGCTACTCGAGAGGCTGAGGCAGGAGAATGGCGTGAACCTGGGAGGTGGCGGAGCTTGCAGTGAGCCAGATGGCGCCACTGCACTCCAGCCTGGGCGACAGAGCCAGACACGGTCTCAAACAACAACAACAACAACAACAACAACAACAACAAAAAACAAACCTAGTACCCGGTGTGGGGTGTTGCTATAACAAAACCTAAAACATGTAATAAAATATTAAAATATGTAATACTGGCTTTGTTTGGAGGCTGGAAAAACAGTGAAGAAACTGTTAGTGAAGGTTGAGACAGTGGCAGACAAAGTTGTGCTATAGTGGAATATTTGGCAAAGCTTTAATCTGCAGAAACTTGGAAGATAGAAAATGTACCTAATGAACTTGTGCATCTAAAGAGATTTTATGACAGATGCTGAGTGTGTCAACTGGCCCCTGTTAGCTGCATATAATAAGTGTGGAAACAGAGAATAAGTTTAAAAATGAACAGTTTTGTTTACAAGCAGATTTTAGAAGAAATAAAAGGAAGCCAGTACTTGCTGGGTCAAAAAATAAATTGTCTCCCACGTTGGTAAAAATTCACAAAGTAGGAAATGGCCTTAGTACAAAAATAGACAAAGGTGTGACTGGTTATAAGATCCATTTTTAAAAAACCTCTAAAGGTTCTAAGGTGGACAGGAGAGCCCTCAGCAAGATAAATTGTCTCCTAATAATTCTAAGGGCATTTTTTTTTTTTTTCATAGCAGCCTACCACATCTAAAGTGGAGGAAGGCCTGTTTTGAAATGAATTAGATGTGAATTTTGGAAGTGGAGAATTTTAGAAATTACATACAATAGATGTTAATCAGATTCATAGGCAATCTATGAGTTTTAAAGACCATTATACTAACAAAAGCACTGCCAGCTTGGACTAAAATTGATTACAAAAAGAAAGGTTTCTGGGCTTCCAACATTTTGGAGGCAGAAATCAGACTGAGAATCGTGGCCAGTTCTAGTTAGAAACATGAAAATCCTAGAGGTGGAGGCAAGAGATCCAGAGAAAAACAGACAAATAAATCACTCTCAAGGAGCAGAAATAGAACTTAATCAAGGAACTTTCACAGACCTAGAGCAGGGGATCCTTTTAACATGTGCCTGGATGGATTTCAGAATTGCTTAGAACAATGGCTGCTCTATACCTCTCATTCCTCATTTTTCTGATCAGAAGTATCTTTTACAATTACTCTGCTCCCATCTCACCCTTGTATATTAGGTTGGTTTGACCACAGATAACTTAACGTTTTTAGTTTGGAAGGCTCTGGATGAAGAGCAGCTGCATCCAATGGGTCACATTTATACCTATATTAGAAACAAATTATAAGAACCTGGACTTCGAACCAGAAGACATAATGGAATGAGACTGCTGAAATTCTGGAAGTAAGCATATTTTTCATTTATGAGAAATAATCTGTGGCCGAAAACAGTCTGCAGTAGATTTTTAAAATGGCTACAAATGTTTCATCTCTTTATACATATCATTTTACAACCTGATTTTGTAGTTCCTTCCATCAACCGTTGGTCTGTTTCGTGAATCTACCTGTTCTTTCTAGGCTTGGTCATGTGAATTGCTTTGGTCAATGAGGCATGAACATATATGATGCAAGCAGAGGCTTTAAAAGACTTGCATATTGGAGCTTGCTCTCATTTTCTGTACTTGGAATTCTGCAATTGCCATCATGTGAACAAGCCCTGACTAGCCTCCTGGATGATTATAGCTGAATCACCTCCATCACCCAAGGTGACATTGCGTCAACTGCCTGAAGCCATCCTAGACCACCCACCTTCAGCTGAAACAGCTCAGACAAGAAGAATCATATGAAATAATAAATTATTGCTGTTTGAAACTACTGTTAGAGTGGTTTCTGATTCATCAGAAACTGACTTATATATTATGTTCTTCATGGGGATAATGTTAAAGAAAAGATGCATAATTTCTTTAAGCCAAAATTCCAAAGCAACTTAATTCATTGAAAGATTTACTTTGATTAAAATAAATGTTACACAAATGAGGATACTTATAATTCTTCTGTATTCATTTATCAAATGTTAAATATTTTAAAGAATATTTTATTTTATTTTAAATTCCAGAACACATGTGCAGAACGTGCAGGTTTGTTACACAGGTAAATGTGTGCCAGGGTAGTTTGCTGCACCTATCAATCCATCACCTAGGTATTAAGGCCTGAATGCATTAGCTATTTGTCCTGATGCTCTCCCTTCCCTTTCCCCTCCAACAGGCCCCAGTGTGGGATGTTCCCCTCCCTGTGTCCATGTGTTCTCATTGTTCAGCTCCCACTTATGAGTGAGAACATGCAATGTTTGGTTTTCTGTTCCTGTGTTAGTTTGCTGAGGATGATGGATTTGAATACCATCCATGCCCCTGCAAAGACATGATCTCATTCCTACTTATGGCTGCAGCATATTCCATGGTGTATATGTAACACATTTTCTTTATCCAGTTGGGCATTTGGGTTGGATCCTTGTCTTTACTATTGTGAATAGTGCCGCAATAAACATAGATGTTTATAACAGAATGATTTATATCCCTTTGGGCATATTCCCAGTAATGGTATTTCTGGGTGAAATGGTATTTCTGGTTCTAGATTCTTAAGGAATTGCCATACTGTCTTCCACAATGGTTGAACTAATTTACATTCCCACCAACAGTGTAAAAGCATTCCTGTTTCTCCTATATCTTGCTAGCATCTGTCGTTTCTTGACTTTTTAATAATCATTCTGACTGGCATGATATGGTATCTCATTGTGGTTTTGATTTGCATTTCTCTAATGATCAGTGATGCTGAGCTTTTTTTCATGTTTGTTGGACATATAAATATCTTCTTTTGAGAAGTTTCTGTTCATGCCCTTTGCCCACTTTTTGATAGGGTTGTTGTTTTTTTCTTGTAAATTTATTTAAGTTCCTTGTAAATTCTGGATATGAGGCCTTAGTTAGATGGGTAGATTGCAAAAATTTTCTCCCATTCTCTAGGTTGCCTGTTTGCTCTGATGATAGTTTCTTTTGCTGTGCAGAAACTCTTTAGTTTAATCAGATCCCATTTGTCAATTTTAGCTTTTGTTGCAATTGCTTCAAATCTTTGCCCATGCCTATGTTCTGAATGGTTTTGCCTAGATTTTGTTCTAGGGTTTTTATGGTTTTGAGTTTTACAATAAAGTTTTTAATCCATCTTGAGTTAATTTTGTATAAAGTGTAAGGAAGGGGTCCAGTTTCAGTTTTCTGCATATGACTAGCCAGTTCTCCCAGCACCATTTATTAAATAAGGAATCCTCTCCCCATTGCCTGTTTTTCCCAGGTTTGTGAAAGATCCAATAGTTGTAAATGTATGGTCTTATTTCTGAAGTCTCTATTCTGTTTCATTGGTCTGTATGTCTGTTTTGGTACCAGTACTATGCTGTTTTGGTTACTGTTGCCTGTCAGCTTAAGTATAGTTTGAAGTCAGGTAGTGTGATGCCTCCTGCTTTGTTCTTTTTGCTTGGGATTGTCTTGGCTATACAGCTCTTTTTTGATTCCATGTGAATTTCAAAGTATTTTTTTTTTAACTCTGTGAAGAATGTCAATGGGAGTTTGATGGGAATAGCAATGAATCTATAAATTACTTTGGGCAGTATGGCCATTTTCACAATATTGATTCCTCTCATCCATGAGGATGGAATTTTTTTCCATTTGTTTGCATCCTGTTTTATTTCCTTGAGCAGTGGTTTGTAGTTCTTCTTGAAGAGGTCCTTCATGTGCCTTGTTAGCTGTATTCCTATGTATTTTATTCTCTTTGTAGCAGTTGTGAATGGGAGTTCATTCATGATTTGGCTCTCTGCTTGTATTTTGTTGGTGTGTAGAAATGCTTGTGATTTTTGCACATTGATTTTGTATCCTCAGACTTTGCTGAAGTTGCCTGTCAGCTTAAGGAGCTTTTGGACTGAGATGATGATGAGGTTTTCTAGATATAGGATCATGTGTCTGTAAACAGAGACATTTTGATTTCCTCTCCTTCTATTCGAATACCCATTATTTATTTCTCTTGCCTAATTGTTCTAGCCAGAGCTTCCAATACTACGTTGAATAGGAGTGGTGAGAGAAGGCATCCTTGTCTTGTGCTGATTTTCAAAGGGAATGCTTCCAGCTTTTGCTTATTCAGTATAATATTGGCTCTTATTAGTTTGAGATATGTTCCATCAATACCTAGTTTATTGAGAGTTTTTAACATGAAGCGATGTTGAATTTTATCGAAGGCCTTTTCTGCATCTATTGACATAATCATGTGGTTTTTGTCACCGGTTCTGTTTCTGTGATGGATTATGTTTATTGATTTGCATATGTTGAACCACCCTTGCATCCCAAGAATGAAGCCAACTTGATTGTGGTGGATAAGCTTTTTAATGTGCTGCTGAATTTGGTTTGCCAGTATTTTATTGAGGATTGTCACATTGATGTTCATCAGTGATATTGACTTGAAGTTTTCTTTTTTGTTGCATCTCTGCCAGGTTTTGGTATCAGGATAATGCTCACCTCATAAAATGAGTTAGGAGGAGTCCCTCCTTTTCAACTGTTTTGAACAGTTTCAGAAGGAATGGTACCAGCTCCTCTTTTTATCTCTGGTAGAATTTGGCTGTGAATCCATCTGGTCCTGGGCTTTTTTTGGTTGGTAGGCTATTAATTACTTCCTCAATTACAGAACTTGTTATTTGTCTATTCAGGGATTTGACTTATTTCTGGTTTAGTCTTGGGAGGGTGTATGCGTCCAGGAATTTATCCATGTCTTCCAGATTTTCTAGTTTATTTGCAGAAGCGTTTATAATATTCTCTAATGTTTGTTTGTATTTTAGTGGGATCAGTGTTGATAGCCCCTTTATCTTTTTTGTGTCTATTTGATTCTTCTGTCTTTTCTTCTTTATTAGTCTAGCTAGTGGTCTACAAATTTTATTAATTTTTTCAAAAAAAAAAAAACAGCTCTTGGATGCATTGATTTTTTTTTTTTTTT
>NW_016820640.1:1239869-1261802 GCF_001698545.2 Rhinopithecus bieti | reverse complement strand
GGCAGACTGCTGTGTTAACAATGAGGGAGGCTCCGTGGGCGTGGGACCCTCCCGGCCAGGTGAGGGATATATTCTTCTGGTGTGCCCGTTTGCTTAGAGCGCGGTATTGGGGTGGGAGTTACCCGATTTTCCAGGTGTTGTGTGTCTCAGTTCCACTGGCTAGGAAAAGGGATACCCTTCCCCCTTGCGCTTCCCAGTTGAGGCGATGCCTCGCCCTGCTTCAGCTCTTGCTGGTCAGGCTGCAGCAACTGACCAGCACCGATTGTCCGGCACTCCCTAGTGAGATGACCCCAGTACCTCAGTTAAAGATGCAGAAATCACCGGTCTTCTGAGTCGCTCGCGCTGGGAGTTGGAGACTGGAGCTGTTCCTATTCAGCCATCTTGCTCCGCCCCCCCGCATTGATTTTTTTAAGGGTTTTTTGTGTGTTTCCATCTCTTTCAGTTCCACTCCAATCTCAGTTATTTCTTGTCTTCTGCTAGCTTTTGGATTTGTTTGCTCTTGGTTCTCTAGTTTTTTTAGTTGTGATGTTAAAGTGTCAGTCTGAGATCTTTATAGCTTTCTGATGTGAGCATTTAGTGCCTTAAATTTATCTCTTAACACTGCTTTAGCTGCGTCCCAGAGATTCTGGTACATTGTGTCTTTGTTCTCATTGGTTTCAAATAACTTCTTGGTTTCTTCCTTAATTTCATTATTTACCCAGGATTCATTCAGGAGCAGGTTGTTCAATTTTGATGTAGTTGTGTGGTTTTGAGCCAATTCATTAATTTTGAGCTCTGATTTGATTGCACTGTGGTCTGAGAGATTGTTTGTTATGATTTCAGTTCTTCTGCATTTGCTGAGGAGTGTTTTACTTCCAATTATGTGCTCAGTTTTAGAATAAGTGCCATGTGGCACTAAGAAGAATGTGTATTGTGTTGTTTTGGGGTAGAGTGTTCTATAGATATCTATTAGGTACACTTGATCCAGAACTGAGCTCAAGTCCTCAATATCCTTGTTAATTTTTTGTCTCATTGATCTGTGTCATATTGACAGTGGGGTGTTGAAGTCTCCCACTATTATTGTGTAGGTGTCTAAATCTCTTTGCAGGTTTCAAAGAACTTTNACTTCCAATTATGTGCTCAGTTTTAGAATAAGTGCCATGTGGCACTAAGAAGAATGTGTATTGTGTTGTTTTGGGGTAGAGTGTTCTATAGATATCTATTAGGTACACTTGATCCAGAACTGAGCTCAAGTCCTCAATATCCTTGTTAATTTTTTGTCTCATTGATCTGTGTCATATTGACAGTGGGGTGTTGAAGTCTCCCACTATTATTGTGTAGGTGTCTAAATCTCTTTGCAGGTTTCAAAGAACTTTTTTTTTTTTTTTTTTTTTTTTTTTTTAAGTGAATCTGGGTGTTCCTGTATTGGGTGCATATATATTTATAATAGTTAGCTCTTCCTGTTGAATTGATCCCTTAACCATTATGTAATACCCTTCTTTGTCTTTTTCATCTTTGTTGGTTTAAGGTCTGTTTTATCAGAGACTAGAATTGCAATCCCTGCCTTTTTTTTGTGTTCTATTTGCTTGGTAAATATTCCTCCATCCCTTTATTTTGAACCTGTGTGTGTCTTTGCACATGAGATGGGTCTTCTGAATATAGCACACTGATGGGTCTTGACTCTTTATAAAATATTCCAGTCTGCATCTTTTAATGGGGACACTTAGCCCATTTACATTTAGGTTATGTGTGAATTTGATCCTGTCATAATGATGCTAGCTGGTTATTTTGCACGTTAGTTGATGCAGTTTCTTCACAGTGTCTTTGTATTTTAATGTGTTTTTGCAGTTACTGGAACTGCTTTTTCCTTTTCACATTGAGTGCTTCCTTCAGGAAGGCATGCCTGGTGGTGATGAATTCCCTCGGCATTTGCTTGTCTGAAAAGGATTTTATTTCTCCTTTGTTTATGAAGCTTAGTTTGGCCAGATATGAAATTCTGGTTTGAAAACTCTTTTCTTTAAGAATGTTTCATATTGGCCCCCACTCTCTTCTGACTTGTAGAGTTCCTGCTGAGATATCCACTGTTAGTTTGATGGTCTTCCCTTTGTAAGTGATCTGGCCTTTCTCTCTGGCTGCCCTTAACTTCTATTTTTTTTTTTTTTTTTTTCATTTCGACCTTGGACAATCTGATGATTATGTGTGTTGGGACTGATCCTCTCATGGAGTATTTTACTGGAATTCTCTGTATTTTCTGAATTTGAATGTTGTCCTGTCTTTCTCAGTTGGGGAAATTCTCCTGGATGATATCCTGAAGTGTGTTTTCCAACTTGGTTCCATTCTCCCTGTCTCTTTAAGGTACTCCAATCAGTCATAGGTTCAGTCTTTTTACATAGTCAATTAATTCTCAGAGATTTTGTTTGCTCCTTTTCATTCTTTTTTCTCTAATCTTGTCTGCCAGCCTTACCTCAGCAAGATAGTCTTGAAGCTCTGATATTCTTTCTTCCTTTTGATCGATTCAGCTATTGATACTTGTATGTTTCACAAAGTTCTCGTACTGTGTTTTTCAGCTCCATCAGGTCATTTATGTTCCTGTCTAAACTGGTTATTCTAGTTAGCAGCTCCTGTAACCTTGCATCATGGTTCTCAGCTTCTTTGAATTGGGTTAGAACATGCTCCTTTACGTCAGCGAAGTTTGTTACTACCCACCTTCTGAAGCCTGATTCTGTCAATTCATCCATCTTATCCTCCATCCAGCTCTGAGCCCTTGCTGGGGAGGTGTTTCTGTCATTTGGGGGAGAAGAAGCACTCTGGTCACTTGGGTTTTCAGCATTTATTCATCAATTCTTTCTCTTCTTCATGAGTTTGTCTAGTTTTGATTTCCAAGGTCGCTGACCCTTGGATGAGGTTTTTGTGGGGACTTTTCTTGCTGATGCCGTTGTTGCTTTCCGTTTGCTTATTTTTCTTTCAGTAGTCAGGTTCCTCTTCTGTAGCACTTCTGTGGTTTGCTGGGCATTCACTTTAAGCCCTATTCATCTGAGTTGCTTCTTCTGCACCTAGATATGTCACCCGAAGAAAATGGAGAACAGCAAAGATGGGTCCCTACTCCTTCCTCTGGGATCTCCGACCTCAAGAGGCACCAACCTGATACTAGTAGGAAGGCCCCTGTATAGGGTATCTGGTTACATCTGTTGGCAGATTTCACCCAGTTAGGGGGTTATGGGAACTAGAACCCATTTAACAAAGCACTCTCTTTCTTTCTTTCTTTCTTTCTTTCTTTCTTTCTTTCTTTCTTTCTTTCTTTCTTTCTTTCTGAGGTGGAGTCTCGCTCTGTCTCACAGGCTGGAGTGCAGTGGTGCGACCTCTGCTCACTGCAAGCTCCGCCTCCCAGGTTCACACCATTCTCCTGCCTCAGCCTCCTGAGTAGCTGGGATTACAGGCGCCCACCACCTCGCCTGGCTAATGTTTCGTAGTTTTAGAAGAGACGAGGTTTCACTGTGTTAGCCAGGATGATCTCGATCTCCTGACCTCGTGATCCACCTGCCTCGACCTCCCAAAGTTCTGGGATTACAGATGTGAGCCACAGCACCCGGCCTCAAAAAATTATTTCATGTTTAGCAATCAAACTTTATAATCATAGTTTGATTTTGCTTAAAGTGCAGAGAGGAACTTTTTTTCTTTAAGGAACAATACATTCAAAGCAAAAAAAAATTTAACTTATCTTTTTTAAATGAAATACACTAGACAATGGAGTATATTAGTCTCCTTCTGAGAAAGGTAAACGTATACCAATTAGGATTTTTTCAAGAACTATTTAACATTTGTACAATGAAATAATCTTATCAGACTTTTGGTCAGGCCAGGGGACTTATGTGTCATCCTTTCCCTCCAGAATATTTTATTTTTCCTGGCATTAAGCTGTGGAACTTAGAATGCATTAAGCTAAAAAACATGGGGTAAGGAGTTTATCACTAAAATGTCTATTATGTTTTAGTTACAAGAGGGAAAGATCTATACCTTTATAGGTTTCTTAAGGAGTATTATAATAATAATAATAATAATAATAAAAGAAGCTCATGAAGCATTGTACAAATAAGCAGATCACTCCCTTTCCTTTCACCTTCTTATGCCATTATGCTTTCAGCCTCCTTTAAACAAATGTTAACATCAAAGAAAGGCCCATTTTCTCTAAGCCATACCAAACCAAGTTCTCTTCCTTTGATTATTAACAAATCTTTCTACTTTTTGATAATAAATCTGCCTGTTTTAATTAGATATCTTTAGAGTACATGGAAATGAAATTCCCATGATTTATAATATTTTAATAATACTTCCAAAAGAAAATGGCATCAGGAAATACACAAAGACAATACAGTTACAGACCTTGGATTATACAAATCTAAATTCCTTCTTTTTGTAAAGATGACAGAGACACTTTCTTAGTAACAAGCAATGCCATACAGAAAACAATGATAGCATTAGATGGCTTAAGATGGATTGACTATTGGAAGAGAAAGAAAGATAATAATCAAAAATGTTTTCCATTTTCTTGACTTAAGCAACTTACAGGAAATTGTAGCTGCTATTAATGGTAAGAAAAACATTAAAAAGGAAAAGATTTAGGAAAAGAGAAACATCAAGAGTCAGTTTTGGATGTGTCACATTTTACATGCTTGTGGTACAGCAAGATAGAGACATCAAATAGGGAGATGGATACATGAGTCTGTATCCAGAAGAAAGTTCAGAGCTGGATATATATATTTGGTAGATGTAATAATGCTAAGGGGGTAGATGAGATCATTTTGGGAGAGAGTGTAGGGGATACCACAATAAGGCTTAAGACAGACCTAAAAATATATAAAATATTTGTAAGTTGATCCACGTATTTTTCAGGGTACATGTGGTAATTTAATATATTCATATACTTTCTGAAGATCAAATCAGTGTAATTGAGATATCTATAACCTTAAATATTTGTTTTTTTTCTATGCTAGAAACATCCAAATGATTCTCTTCTAGCAGTTTTGAAACATACAATATTATTGTAAACTGTAGTCAGTCTACTGATCTCACACTAGGTTGTATTTCTCGTATTAAGCTGTATATTTGTACTCATTAATCAACTTCTTTTCATCAGCCCCTTTTCACTACCCTTCACAGCTTCTGATAACCACCAATCTAATATCTAGCTTCACTGTTTAGCTCTCACACATGAGTGAAAACATGATATTTTTCTTTCTGTGTCTGGCTTATTTCACTTAACATAATGAACTCAGGTTCCATCCATGTTGCTGCAAATGACATGATTTTATTTTTTGTGGCTGAAAAATATTCCATTGCTTATATATACTATAGTTTCTTTATCCATTTATTCACTGATGGACACTTAAATTGATTTCATATTTTGACTATTGTGAATAGTGCTGTAATTAACATGGAAGTGCAGATATTTCTTCAATATATTGATTTCCTTTCTTTTATGCTCATTAGCGGAATTGCTAGATCATATGAAGCTCTATTTTAAGTTTTTTAAGAAACCTCCACATAATTTTTCATAGTGGCTGTACTAATTTACATTCCTACCAATAAGGTATTAGAGTTCTCCTTCCTTCACATCCTTGCCAGCATCTGTTATTCTTTCTTTTTAATAAAAGCATTTTAACTAGGGTAAGGTGATATCTCATTTTGGTTTTGATTTGCATTTCTCTGATAATTAGTGATGTTGAGCATATTTCCATATACCTGTTGACCACTTGTGTGTCATATTTTGAGAAATATCTATTCAGATATTTTCCCCATTTTTCAAATGGATAATTATTATTATCATTATTTTTGCTACTAAGTTGTTTGAGCTCCATATATAATCTGGTTCGTAATCCCCTGTCAGATGGATAGTTTACAAATAATGTCTCTGATACTGCAGGTTGTCCCTTTGTTGATTGTTGCCTTAGCTGTGCAGAAGCTTTTCGGTTTTACATAAATAGATAAAAATATTTGTCTTTGTTTTTTGCTTTGGTTGCCTAGGCTTACACAAAAAATTTTGCCTAGACCAATGTCTTGGAGTGTTTCCCCAATGTTTTCTTCTAGTAATTTCAAAGTTTCAAGGCTTAGAGTTAAATCTTTACTTAATTTTTGAGTCGATTTTTGTATATAGTGAGAGATAGAGGTCTTGTTTTGTTTTTCTACATATGGTTATCCAGTTTTCCCAGCACCATTTGTTAAAGAGACTGTCCTTTCTTCATTGTATGTTTTTGGTGTCTTTGTTGAAGACGAGTAGCTGGAAGTGCATGGATTAATATCTGGGTTCTCTATTCTGTTTAATTGTTCTGTGTGTCTGCTCTTATGCCAATACCGTGCTGATTTAGTCACTACAGATTTGTAGTATTTTTTGGTGTCCAGTGCTGTAATGTCTTTAGTTTTGCTTTTTTTTTGTTGCTGTTGCTCAGGATTGCTTTGCCTATTCAGAGTCTTTGTGGTTCCACATAAATTGTAGGATTGCTTTTTCTACATCTGTGAAGAATGTCATTGGTATTCTGATAGGGATTGCATTGAATCTGTAAATGTTCTTGGGTACTGTTATCGTTTTAATAATATTAATATTTCTAATTCATAAGTACAAAATATCTTTTAATTTTTGTATGTCTTCTTAAATGTCTTTCATCAGTGTTTTATAGTTTTGCTTGTATGTATTTTTCACTTCTTTGGTTAAGTTCATTCCTGGCATTCTATATTCCTTGTAGCTATTTAAAATTGGATTTCTTTCTTGATTTTTCTTTAGATTGCTCACTATTGGCATGTGTAAATGCTACTGATAATTGTATGCTAATTTTGTATCTTGCAATTTTACTGAATTCGTTTATCAGTTCTAACAAGTATTTGGTAGAGTCTTTAGGTTTTCCTAAGTATAAGACGATGTCATCTACAAACAAGGATAATATGACTTTTTCTTTCCAATTTGAATGCTCTTTATTTCTTCCTCCTGCCTAATTGTTCTGACTAGGACTTCCAGTATTATTTTGAATAAAAGTGGTGAAAGTGGGCATCTTTGTCTTGCTCTAGATTTTAGAGTAAAGCCTTTCAGTTTTTTTCTGCTAAGTATGATGTTAACTGTGGGTCTGTCATATATGACCTTTATCATTTTGAAGTATGATCCTTCTATACTCAGTTTTGTTAGGATTTTTGCCATAAAGGGATTTTGAATTTTATCAAATGCTTTTTCAGAACCTGTTGAAATGATCATGTAGTTTTATTCTTGGTTCTGTGTTTGTTGAGCCATTCTTGGCATCCCTGGGATAAATCCCACTTGTTTCTGGTTAATGATCTTTTTTAATATCTCTCCATTGGCTGAATTATAGAGCAGAGTTTTCAGAGCTGGGAATGATAGTTCCACCTTCTGCTTTTGTCTCTGGCTGTCCTCAGGCATATTTCACCCTCCAGGCACTCGCCATGCTTTCTTTGACTTGAAACAGGGACAGGTCTCCTGCCAAGGAACCCAAGATGGTGGGGAAGCTAGTTGTCCACCTTAATCTCCCTTTTACAAATGTAAAAACCATGAGTCAGGAAGAAGCTTTCTGTGCACTTGGTGCTGGGCAGATTGGGAAGAAGGGTGTCGTGGAGATGAAAGTCTAATTCTCTTACCATCTACTCAAAGTTTTTTCATATCTCTGTCAGTCCAGGCACTGTTGCCTTATCATATTTGAGTTGTGTGATACTGCTGCTGATAATTTCAGCACTATATATTTGTTTTCAGTTTTCTCTTGTAGAAAGTGAAGCCAGGTTGCTTCTATGCTGCCATTTTGGAACCAGAAGTCTCTCCCTAATCAATAATTTGACATAAACTCACAAAAGGCCAAGTATTTATGTGCTTCTATATTGGTATTTATAACACTGACTTACTTTAAGGAATTCTAGAAGAGATGAGAAGTATGTACTAGGATCAGTTAATAATGATGTTTATCACAATAGTAAAAAAACTGGAATTATTTACCTAAGTTGAAGAATAATTTGTAAATTATAAACATCCTTATGACACCTTGCAATTCATAGTGTAAAAATCCCATTGTAGAATACCTTTTTTAATGGAAAGCCATTGATAGCATATTAATAAGAGGGAGAAGCAGACTATAAAAGTATAATAGAATATTATTTAAAAATAAATGTATGTAAAATGAAAAGGACTAGAAGTATACATCAAAATATTAAGCGTTGTTATTTTTTGAGAGTGGGACTATAGATAGTTATATTTCAGTGTTTTCTCTTTTTTGTTTGTTTTGTGGCTAAGGTTCACTACGTTGTGCATATTCATGCTTGAAAAAAAGTTATATAAAGAGTTAAAATCTGTGACCAAGAAAAGACCCTCATGCAGTAGTGAAATTTATCTGATATCTACAAATCCCATATTTCAATGTTTAACTATGCTTTCACATGATTAAATTGTACATAAATGTATTCTTTTCTTATTTTCCTACAGAATATTTCAGTACAGAAAGCAATTTTATAATATAAGTTAGATTACTTCTCATTTTTATTACTAATTTAAATCATGTTTCTCAAAGTTAAAGAAGCATATTGTTTCAGGAAAATTAGATGCTTTCCCCCGGTATTATGGCATGCTAAAATATATGCTAATATTGCAGTGAGAATCATTATTGAGTTTCTCTATATAGCACTGAAAGGAAAAACAATTAAAACTGCTTTAGGCTATCAATAATTCATGAGGGAAATGTCTATTCCTACTAGACTACATCTTAAAAAAAATCCAAGTGAGACAAGAGGGAGCCTACTGAATTCTTCCCAAGAGAGCTCTCCCCTCTACTTTATGAGGGAGTTCATTTCAAGCTGCCCTTGGGCTTCTAAAATAGCTATACATCGTCCTGTTCTTCATCTGCCTTCTCCAGCAACTTAGAGGAAAGCTTTTGCAAGAAATGAGGCTTTCACAAGAAGACCCTTGTCAAGTAAATAAATAAACTCCTAGGGAATACCTTCTGCATCTTTCTGATTAACCAGCAGAGTACCTAGCATGATGCCCTCCATGCAGAAAGATCCAGTAGACAGCCATTTAGACATTCCATCCCACCCATATTTTAGATATTTCATCCCTCCAGCCCTGCTTCTTAAATCTCCCACCCGCTTGCAACCTGGGGTTTCCTAAATGATTTCCAGGCCTGCTGCCATACTCCATTTTTAATAGGAATCTCTAAAGTGAGCTATAATTTGAAAATACGTAATCAAGGACACTGTGGGATTCTCAGCTTTAGGCAATATGTTCTGTCGGATAGAAGAAAGCTCTGGCAAACAGCAGACCCAGATTTTTGCACCAGCTGTGCTCCCAACTTACTCTATAATTTCAATCAAGTCATTCTAATGGCTATTGTCTGTCTGTTTCACTGGTGGAATCTACAGAAGTCCTAGCCTTCTTGACTCCTTAACAATGATCATGTGAGGATCAATGAGATGAAGTCTGCAGAGATATGTTGTCCCCTTCGGGAAAGACACTTTGAAAATAAAGGTATTAGAGAAAATCTCTGGTATGGCTTTCAAGAGCTCAGATTCCCAACTCTCATGTTGTATGCACGTTTTCTGGCAATTAGGGCATTATTGCTTTTTCTCCTGTAATGAAAGCAATACAAAAAAAGAAAACCCACCAAAACACTACTCCTGTTGAAACTGAATAAAGAAAGCAAACTTTCATTTTATTCCTTTCATGGATGATGTATTTTCCGAGTATAAGCATATTGCGTATAGCACAAGTTGGCAGACTTGTCCCCAAATACACTTCCATCTGGTGACCGGACCTCAGTTTTACATGCTCAATTGCACATTGTTTAATTGCCTGTCTTTGCCAGTAGCATAAATATATTATATATTAATAACTTCCTGTATATGTTTGTACATACATATAAACATGTATTGACTCCCCTTGTATTGAGTTTTTGTGTGCAAATTTGAAAACACCATGGACTTGTCTATGCATTTTAACAGAAATAAACCCCCTCAAGATTTCTGTTTAAAATCATGCCCACAGGCAT
The DNA here is from genome assembly GCF_001698545.2 of Rhinopithecus bieti. NCBI lineage: Eukaryota > Metazoa > Chordata > Mammalia > Primates > Cercopithecidae > Rhinopithecus > Rhinopithecus bieti. The sequence goes on along the minus strand of NW_016820640.1, from coordinate 1,251,798 downwards.
AGACTGAGGGGTATACCTGCTATGATTTCACCTTCACATACTTCAAAAGAATGTGTGCATGTTTGTGTTTGAGGAATAGTGGATATAGGGAAAGAGGGGTTAGGAAGAAAATCCTTTGTGAATGCGAAATATTCCCTGTGTATTCTTCAGAATCAAAATATCTGAATTCAGTGCTTTCATATGGTTCTTCAGTTTAAAATGCTAGATTCAACTATATTTTATCATGGCCTAATTTGATATTATCCAGTCTTCAAATACCCTGAGAAATGCTTTACTCATGCATCAATCTCTCAAAACATGGATAAATTGCTCTTAACTCCACATTAAGGCTAAAGAAAAGCTTTTGAAGAAGTTGCAAAGTATTGAAAAATGGGATTTAGCATAAAAATGCCTTCCAAATAAACCACCAAAATGCCTATTGTGATGATCTATGATGAGGTAATCTGCTGGCTGTGTGGTACTCACATGAGAGATTCTAGCAGCTCCTTCTGAGTTGGGGAGATAATTGCTTTACTAGAATTCATAAACTCACAAGCTCAATTCACCCAGCAAAAAAAATCCTAAATAAATATCATTGGAAAATAAAATCTTTATTTACAGCATGGAGAACCACTAGTCTGAAGACTGTCAGTTTTGGAATCTGAAGTAATGTATTACCCTGCAGGGCCCCATCCATGCCTGCTAAAACAGATGTAGCGTATTTGTTTCTGAAGCGTGCTCTGCTGGGGGAGAAGACATCTCTTTTTTCCCTTTCTCATTTAAAGATTGAAGGTTAAGAAAAACAAAACTTGCTTTTGGAATGATATTTATGTTATATTTCAATATTGAATAAATGTTCATGAGTATTTTACAGGTGCCTGAAAATAAGGTAAGATATTAACAGAGAAACAGTTTTGTGAGCCATACTGTGATATTAGCACTTTCTGCTATAGCGAAGTGGCATTAGTTTTATATGAGCAGTTATAATGAAAATTTAATGTAGTTAAAAAGAATTAACTCTGCACAGTGAGCATTCAACTTACCATAAATGTCTTAGCCAGAGAACAAACCCTACACATCAAAGTAACTGTGAAATTCACATTTGTTCATAAACTATGAAATGAAATTCATTGCTTAATATTTCAAAGCTTTTAGAGTTAATATATTTAAAAACTGAATAATAGTGATATTCTTTATGTAAATTTGTGTCTCCTAAGAAAGAAAGAAGAAAGAAGAGAAAGAAAAAAAGAAGAAAGAGAGAAGAGAAAATAATCCCATAAGTTAAATAAATAAATAAATAAACTCTACCCTTCAAACCAAATCAGGACTAACTTATATACATTTAGATATAATTTAAATTCTTTAATATTTTATGCAAGTTTTATTAATAGGACATATTAGGTCTAAAAGAATTAGGTCTGAAATAACTTTGGATCTAATTTCCCCTTCTTACTAGAAAAACTTCCAGTAATTGGTTTTACAGGTAAAAGCTTCTTAACTTTTGTCATCTACTATTTCTAGCCACAATGATGGAAATAAGTCAGTACTTGAAGGAAGACATTTTGACTGAAATAATGTAAGAGAGTCCAGTGTAATATAATTTATCTCAAAGAAAATGAAAACCAGGGATATTCTATTCCAGAAGCCTAAGAAGAAAATGTGTCACACTCTCTCAGGATTTATGCTAGGCCAGAGAGGTTGGAAGTCAACAGCCACTGAAATGCCATGCAATCTCTTACTAGATCACGTGTTACAGTAGAATGAGCAGTGATCTTGGAATCCAAAACGATGTTTTACTTGTTAGTTTCAAACATGAGCATCCACCTCTGTACCTATTTTAAAAGAAAAACTTGATGTCTGGGTTTCACATTTTTCTTTCAAAAGGTACTTTCTTAGCATAATGTATACTTCTGATGAAGCTGACACTTGCTGTGGAAAAGGAAGATAATGTCTTAAAATTAAAATATAAGAATCGCTTTTCAGGAAGAAAAGAGGGACGTGACTGATGGTCAGTTCCTAAGGGCTTCCACACCCTACTTTGGTTTCAATGTCTAGATTTTTCTAATACACAAGTACATCCAAAGATCATCTCCCTAAATGGCCTTGCAATCAGTTGAAGAGCCTTGTGACCCTCGGAAAATAGAGGAGATGGTGAACTTTTAACCATAAGTTAGGAAAGATCAAGCAAACAATTTAAAAAAGTTTATAGCATCTGCCTAGTAAGACAGGAAGTGTTGCACAGTGATATCCTATAATGATGAGGCTGATTTATGGAAGCTGTTGTATAAGTTCAAGCACTTTCAGTATGCAGCACATCAAGCGATGCACTAGAAGTGGCTGGTGCCTCTTCTGAATACTTAGCAATTTCTTTTACCGGTTGACAAAGGTTCGGCTGCTTAGATCTTGGGTAACTGGAGCCACCTTACCCCCAGCCTTGGGCATCCAGGTGACCTCTGCGAGGATAAAGTCCTCCTTTCTTATCTAAAAAGTGAGGTAGATGTTGTGGTGTAGTTTATGTTCCAGAGTTCCCCACAAGATCAATCTGGAGCAAGACTTCACCTAAACCATATTGCTACTTAGCTTCTTCCTCTTTCTTTCTCCTTCTTTCTTTACTCCCTTACACATTTTTCCTAGGAACATTCCCATAAAAAAAAAAAAAAATCCCTTGCACAAGAATTTCCATGATAAGAAGTGCTTCCAGAGCACCCTAAGACACATCACAGAAAAATTGGCCAAGTTCTCTGTGTACCAAACAAAAGGAAGAGTTTTCTGACTTCACAGTCCTACGCAACCCAACCATATGACGTTTGAACTGGAAGTGACAATAAAAATCTGTATATTGATAAAGGAAACTAAGGTCCCCAAACGACTTGTACATCACTCAGCAATTTAGTAAGAGAGTCAAGACTAGCACTCCTGTACCCCATCTCCCTGTCTGGTGCTCCTTTTGCTTCAATATCATGAGAACATTTTTAAAAGTCTTCTCTTTTTATGACTTCAGTTGTCATCAAATTATCTATGTAGTCACCTACCTGTGAAAACTATTCTTCGTTAATGAAAGACTCAAACATGTCAGTTCAGTGATAAAAAAATTTCCAAGTTATAATGAAGCTCTGACTTGGGCCACTTTTGTAATAGTAAAAATATTAAACACAAAATAAAATCTAAGATTTATTTAGAATTTACGATAACCTGGACCCTCTGCTAATTGTTTTGCACGTATTACACCATGTATTTCTTTCAGTAGGATGAATACAGCAGATACCATTATAATATCCACTTTAGAAATAGGAAAGTAGGCTCAGAGATGAAAATAGACATGAAGCAATTACATATGAAACCCAGGGTCAAGGCCATATCTGACTTACTCATATTTGCCTTCGTAACCCCCAGATTACATTGCCTCTTTGTGGACTCCTGGCTGTACATTCTTCAATAAGCAGTCTTGGTGACCCACTGGAACATGCCCTTTCAGCTACTGTCGTTAATGCAAGTTTTTTTGTTAATGAGACTAACAAAGAAAAGGCAAGAAACTATTTTTTAAAAAGGATCTTCATTTGTACAAAATAATTCAAAAGAAAATTTGCCTCTTTATATATTTTTTTAACTTTTAATTGGATATTGGCAAGTTATAAGTGTATATATTCATAAGGTAAAAAGTGATGCTGTGATATATGTATACAATGCGGAATGATTGGCTCAAGCTAATTCATATCCATCACCTCAAACACTATCTTTTATTCCTCCCATCTAGTTGAAACATTATATTCTTTGATCACCACCTTGCCTTTCCCCACCCCCAGCCTCTGGTAACCAGCATTCCAGTTTCTGCTTCTGCGAGTTCCGTATTTTTAGCTTCCACATATAGGTGAGGACATACAAATTTATCTTTCTGAATTTGAACTTTTCTTAAGTTAAAGTAATACATATTATTTTGGCACTGATCCCAAAGTATTATTCTACTTACTGGTTTATTATCCTATTTATTGGGGAAGCACACAATCCTTTGAATATTTCAGAACTATAAGAGTTATATTACATTGTGATGAGCTAACATGTTTGCCTTTGTCTTGCGGTGTCCCTGGGTTTTGGCCAATTTTAATTTGGAGCTAAGTGTGATCTGATAATCCTTTCTAATTGACAATGCAAACACAAATTCATGACTATAAAATATGATATTATTCATTTGATGGGTAAGAGGGACTATGTTTGTGTTGAAAAGGAAGTCATTTATCATGGTTCCATCAAGAGGGACTCACCTCAGGGTGGACACTACCTTTGCCAGAGAAATATTTTGATCATTTAATTGAATTTTCTCTTAACTGGAATATCAACTCATGTTTTGTGACTTTTTTTATAACCTTTTTGTATGTTTGGCAACATACAAATATGTTCTTATTTTAAATTAATAACTAAATTAATAAATGCCACAAATTGGTATTTATAAATTATGCAAAAATAAACCATGGTTTCTTTACTCTCTCTAACGGTAAACACAAGATTAAAGGCTTATATGTCTATGACCTGCTTTCTTTTCTTTCTTTCTTTTTCTTTTTTTTTTTTTGAGATGGAGTCTTACTCTGTTGCCCAGGCTGGAGTGCAATGGCATGATCTCGGCTCACTGCAACCTCCTCCTCCCGGGTTCAAGCGATTCTCGTGCCTCAGCCTCCCAAGTAGCTGGAATTACAGGTGCACACCACCATGGCCAGTTTTTTTGTGTGTTTTTAGTAGAGACGGGGTTTTACCATTTTTACCAGGCAGGTTTCGAACTCCTGACCTCAGATGTGCACCCACCTTGGCCTCCCAAAGTGCTGGGATTACAGGTGTGAGCCACTGTGCCTGGCCTGATTTTTTTTTTGTACCAGTTTTGACTCAGCAGGTTATGATCCACTGCAAACTACTAAAATCTGCATTTTCTTTTCCCTAAATGAGTCTTAACCTTTTATACCTTATAAGGGTCCAATTATACTGATTTTATTTTTCATCTAGAGGAAAAGAACCAAAATCATTGTTTTTTCTATTTTTTTTAAAGTAACCATAGTGATTGCCATCCTGTTGTAACAGTTGGCTGATGTTTTGGTGTACTTTTGCATTATCTTGCAGGTATCCTTGTGGTTGATCTCCATGCACACTCAAACACCCCAACTCTCCAAAACAATTACACCCACTTCCATGTGGTTGGCCTTCTACTGGGGAAAGGGGAAGGCACAGAAGTTCAATAGGGGATACCTGGGATGACAACTTAGCAGGAATAAATAATCAAATAGTTTTGCTGGTCTCATGAGGAGTAGGAAAGTAGACAAAATATCAAAGTAACATCATCAGTCCCAAAGGTTATGAAAAATTAGTCATGGCCAGTAATGCATAAAGAAAAATTGACAGAGTGAATTCTGAAAGAATATACGTCTTACCCACATGATATCTATACTGACCAGGATTTGCGAATGAATTTTCGCTAGCGCAACTGTTGTGCGAAGGCTTAAGATCATTTCTACAGGAATCATATTCCAAGTAAATTCAGCCATGCTAAATGCAGTTTCAGCCAGCAACGCCAGATAAACATTTGCTGTTAGAAAGAATGTCAACACCCCATCAACCACCATATACTATTCAGCACTGACTCAGCCAAGTCTCCAATTTATCTGTATCATTTGTTATAACCTTAGTTTTAATTCTGCCATGTCTTCCATTCCAGTGTATCTAATGTTAGACCATTTAAGAAATATTTACCCAGGAAAGTTTAATCACAGTGTACTAGAAAGGATGCTCTTACCTGATATGGAGGAGAATTGGATTTTTTTCTCCATTTTGACACAGCTAGCCATCACTTTGGGGCAAATCACAACCTTATCAAGCTTCAGCTTTCTCATCTGTAAAATATGTGCACTGAAACTGTAACTCTACCATTCTGTTATGATAGGGATCTGAGCGATTTCACTTCTATAGCGATTACATCGTGAGAGCACTGGCCCTATAAAGCCAAGAAGGAATGAAAAGAGGCTAAGACAAAAAATAGTGAGTTAAAATGTAAAGGATACCTTGTACCCCCCAAAAAGAAGTTACAGTTTCCTTGGCACCCTGGGCATCATCTTACGGGTTTTCTCAGTAGCTTATGAGCATTTTTTTTTTTTTTTTTTTTTTTTTTTTTTTTTTTTTTTGAGATGGAGTCTCGCCCTGTCACCCAGGCTGGAGTTCAGTGGCGCGATCTCGGCTCACTACAAGCTCCGCCTCCCGGGTTTCCGCCATTCTCCCGCCTCAGCTTCCGGAGTAGCTGGGGCTGCAGGCGCCGCCACCACGCCCGGCTAGTTTTTTGTATTTTTAGTGGAGAGGAGATTTCACCCTGTTAGCCAGGATGGTCTCAATCTCATGACTTCGTGATCCACCCGCCTCGGCTTCCCAAAGTGCTGAGATTACAGGTGTGAGCCACCGTGCCTGGCCGTGAGCATATTCTTGACTTTTTGATATGTTAACTTCGTAGTCTTCTTTAAACATTATCCCCTGAACCTTGAAGGCTACAGACATTATAGTACTAATGGCAATGTCATTGAAAGTTCAAAAAACGTAATTCTTGAGGTGCTGTTATCTGAGGTCTTCATAACTAATTTCAAATTAAATGAGCATCAAGAGAAAACAGTTACTCCTGAAATATTGTGCTCTCAGTTGACTTTGGTGTTTTTTTTTTCTTTCTTTTTTTAAATTCTTTATCTCGGGAAGCATATTGTCTATGTTTGTGTCAGGGTTGCCCTCATTATGCCCAATCACTTTTCAACTACACTTGGCTGAGGCTTACTCTAGAATAACACAGTTCTAAAGTTATCTGTTTGCATATGGTTGATTCAGGAGGGATTCAAAGGATAAATTTATTGTGTTTCTATGAAAGACAACCCTTTTCCCCCCAAGCCTAAATATATATATATTTTTCTAAATGCACCCTCAAAATCAGTGTCTTTCTCAATTTAATATTATATTGGAAGAGAAAGTGTTGTTTAGACACATAGTTATGTACTACTGACTGCTGCTATAAAAATGAAGTTTAATCTGCACGATTTCCATTGCTTTTCCTTTGAAATCTGGTGTTTATTGCAACAGAACTTCAGATTTTGCAACATGATAGTCTGAAAGACAGGCCAACACAGGCAGCTCTTTGGAAACAAGAGACCTGGTACTTTCAACGGCCAAAAAGCTGGCCAAACACCAGGAACAAGGGAAAGACACGTCAGGTAGGTTCTGCTGATTTCCCAGGCCTCTTTTAATTCTTTTATAGAGGACTTCTTTTGACAAATTATTGACACTATTTTGTTCTTATGGTTCATCTGTGTTTCTGTTAACCATACTCTCCTAGAAGAGACTTTGGCCATCTGGATGTGGTTTTTGTTTCTGTGAGAAAGGAATTTTGTGTCCTTGACATGTCTGTAGTATAAATAAATGTTTAATAAAGAAAGCATGGATCAAGATGCTATATGTTTCCAGGTTAGTTTAGGACAATAACTATGAGTTGTTTAGTGCATACAATTAACCATGAAAGCATGAAAAATACATTTATTAAAAAATATTTATGGGACACTCCAGAATAACTTGATAGTTAGTTTGGGACAATCACATGACCTTCTACACATAACATGGTCAGCCTTGGGTTAAAAAAGGCAACTAAATTCAAATTTGCACACTATATACTAGTGTGAATTTTACTTTCAAGAGATCTTGATAAGCTTGTTTCATTATTAAAAAAACTAGGAATTTAAGATATAGATCTGAAATTTGCAGCAAACTATAACAAACGACAAGCTCAAGGATAAGTCAACTCAAGGAATAATGTTTGAAGTGCATATAGGTTTTCTGTTTTTCACTCTTTACTCCACTGACAATTTCTATGTCATAATTAGTCCCCAAATATTAGTAAGTATCTTATCTGGCCAGTGAGTTTTGTTTTTCTTCTGAATTTTAAAGTTGAACAGCCAGTGAGGTATTTTCTCATAAGTTAAATCAAATTATCCGTATTAGTGTTGGTACTAAAAAATATCATTTTCCTTATTTTATACATAAATAAAGACAAAAATCTTAGTTCAATACTGGGTGTAATTTAGGTACTTATTTCTATATACCTATTCTTATCTACCTGTTCTTAGGAGGGACTCTCTTAGGTTATAATGAAGTTCTGTCTCTCCAAGGTCTATGCATAAAATAATTGTGTTTTCTGGAAACTACACATTTGGTAATGATGGTCACCAGTCTTCTCTGTCATTAAAATGTGTACTTTCTTACCTGGAATAGTAAGATATTATTGTTGCCCTTAACTCTTTTTTTTCTTTTATTATTATACTTTAAGTTCTAGGGTACATGTGCACAACGTGCAGGTTTGTTACGCCCTTAACTCTTTTCTTGAGCTGTAATAAATTTCTTCACTACTTGGTCTTAAAAACATGGAGGCTTTAAATCTAACTTGTGTCTTTGTCATTATCTGTGAATTATAGTCTCTACTTAAAGGATCGCCATTTAAGGCTCACCCCTTTTTTTAAAAAAAAAAAAAAAAGCACCCTTTTAAAATTTTACCACTGTAACTAGGAAATTACTGATAAATCAGTCTTGTTCATACAGAATATTAGTTAAATGGTTTTTATCACAAGGTAGAAATATTCTGGAATGAATAATAATATGTAATGAGTAGTGAAAATCTCTGTAGAGTTGTTATATTATCAGTGTAACGCATAGTCAGAGAGTTTGTTTATATTTCTGTATTTCTCAATCTGAGACATAATAATTATTTCAGTCTTCAAATGTTCAGTCTTTGTTAACATAGCATCAGACGTTTGAGATCAGTGTGAAAACAAGGCGCCCTACACCTGAAGGAGACTCTGGTCTAATAATGTGTCTGATCACTTAGTTTAGATAAATAGTCGGGTTATATTTCATGCCAGAAAAAGCTTGGAAAATGAGGGTAGAAGCTATAATTAGGTTTTACTTGGATGCATGCATTGGGCAATTATTAAAAACTGAGCTAGGTAAAGAATGCTATTTTCCTAATTTTATATTCTAAATATCAATATGAGACATTTATCATCAGACCTTTTAAAAGCCTCTGCTTTTAAAACAGACATGGTGATAGATGACTTAAACTCAGACAACACCAGACTTTAAAAGCAAGATAAACCACAAGGAATTACTTCCTTTTAGTTTAAGAAAACCTGGACCTCTTAACAAATCAGTAGGTAATATATTGTAATGATTTTGTATTAATATACTCTTTCTACCATTTGAACTGGTTGCATCATCCATACATTAAGCAAATAAATAAGTTTCTCGAAAGACAGGTTGCTCAATAACATCTTATTAATGGAGAATGAGCCAACTCTTCAGTAATGTGGAATATCTGTTAGAGATTGCTCAGAAATAAATGTAACCTTGACCAGATATGTTACACATAAACAGTATAATTTATGGCCATACAATGAAAGTAGGCCCATTCTGAACTTAGGCCTTTTGTTACTCATAACCTGATACTGTGAACATTTGTTCTTTAGTAAACTCTGCTACAAATCATCAGAGTGATTATTATATAACAGAAGATTCTCTGACTGATATTTTCATACTTTCCTTTCCACACCGGAAACACGAGGAAATTCTAGGTGGTAAAAATCGCAACCACACACAAAAACGTAAAGTCAACAAACAAGGAAAATACATCTCCGAATATAGGAATGCCAAACCTTTAACAAAGTAAAACACAGATTATTTTATTTCAGAAGGCTATATTATTATATGTGTATATCAACATCAACATGTCCAGAGTAGCTGCACAGAGTTACATATTTTAGTCTTTGTAAGTTCCCCTCCTCACCCTACCCAGTAGGCACTTTGTATCCAGAAACTTCTGTGTCAACAGTTTTCCCTCTCTCTGGAATGCATCAGGACAGGCGTGATTGGTGTGGTGGAGGAAGGTTGTGCTAAGAGTGAAGTTACATGAAAGTAGGATGGAGGTTAGCAAGTAGTTAAAGTCCAGAAAGGCAAAGGATTACTTCAATAAGGTGTTAAGGAAGAGCTTTTCCATTCTACAGGTCTGAGCAAGCAGGAAATCAACTCTATGAACTTTGAAACTTGGTAAATATGAAAACATTCTCAATACCATTTGTCATATAATAAATACAAATTAAAACTATACTGTTTTACTGCTTGCACCCAGAAGTTAGTCAAAGATCTAGTTTTGATTATTCATTTGTGTCAGTGAAGATGTAACCACCACCACAACAAAACCCCAAGCAGTTTGCATATTATTTGTGAAGGTTTAAATTGGCATAGTTCTTTAAAATAAGAATTTGTCAATATCTACCAAAATTAAAAAGGTGCATAGCTTTTGACCCAACAATTCCACTTCTAAGACTTTATCTTATGCCTAAGTGTGTTAATAGGTAAGATGATGAGTATGTCCAGGTATTCAGTGAGTCACTGTTTTGCAAGGGTCAGAAAACTGAAAATAATGTAAAGCCCCTTCACAGAGAATAGAGTATACATATTCAGTCATATAAAAGAAGAGGAGAAATTTTGATGTACTGATAAATGAAGAACTCTCAGATTTGCTATTAAATAATAATATAGTTCAGTGTAAATATAGATAGTATTCTATCATTTGTATAAAAACTGGAAAATAAAATAGTAAGATTATTCTGAATTTTAAAACAGTTGAATGTATTAACTATTCAAAGACTAAAATGAAACTTCAGGAAAAATGTGAATGTTAAATATTATCATCCTTTAAAATGTGTTAGCTTTTCTTCTTCTGAGAACCCAAATTCACTCCGTTCTGTCTTCCTCTTTCAAACCCACAGTCTCTTCTCTCTGAGAGTGAGTGGGGTTAAGATATGAGACATGACTCAACATTTCTTGCACTTTCTTATGATAAAGAATTCAACTTTAAACTAACATTACTGATTGACATCTGGGTCTTTGTACATCAACATAACATTTATTAAGGTGATTTGTTAAACTACACATAAACATTGCTCCTTTTTTCTCTCTAAGCAATACTTTTTGAGAAAGGTTTAAACATTTATTGTTATTCTTAATTAGAGCTGAATATAGAGATTCGTTAAAAAACAATTTTCTATCCCATTTAACAAAGGACCATTAAAAATGGTATTGTTACATTACTTTAAGATCTGGATACTGTGACATGTATTAGTAATCATGAAATACCTTTAGGCTAAATTTAGAAAGTATTTTCTCCAACTGCACCCAATCTGTTAATCTTTTCTTCAACAAATGCCAGCTTTTGTTATCAGGTAAAGCCTACATTAGTATTGCCTTTCATAGCCACCAATGAGACTGGGAAAATGTGTTGATTTTCTTATCTTCTCCATTGATGCTTCTGCCTACTGCCTAAGGCCTGGGAGGAGTAGAAGAGAAGGGAGTGTGGACATTTACAGCATAGCTTTCGTTCAAATATTTTTTTAAAACTGAAATCTTTATTGTCACTCAAGGATGGAAAGAAGTCTGATTCAAACTAGCAAATAGAATGGAGGTAGACGGTGTACGTAGTAGAACTGTCTGAAGCAGAGAAGGATAATGGAATTGCTGAGCCGGTTACTTAAAGAATCCATTATTAGTTTGCAATATTATTAATTCCCAGGATATCTTCATACATAAATACAAAAGAAATCTCCACACTTCAAAGCTAAATACAAATCATTGTTTTTTTTTTTTTTTAAAGGTACATAGGAGTTCTTTTTATTACTCTTGTATTTTTCTTTAAATTTGGAATTATCTAAAAATACAAGTTGGGTTTTTTTTTGTTTTGTTTTGTTTTTTTGTTTTTTGTTTTATTTATTTATTTATTTTTATTATACTTCAAGTTCTAGGGTACATGTGCATAACGTGCAGGTTTGTTACATATGTATACTTGTGCCATGTTGGTGTGCTGCACCCATCAACTCGTCAGCACCCATCAATTCATCATTTA
>NW_016820640.1:1229160-1237938 GCF_001698545.2 Rhinopithecus bieti | reverse complement strand
ACAGGCTTGAGCCACCGCGCCCGGCCAAAAAGTCATTTTTTACACAACCATAAGGTCAAAAAACAAATATTTTTACAAGAGATCATTTGCTAACAGAACCCTTTTTTCAAAATAACCCTCTATTGTGAAATAGTACTCAAAATTTCATTAAGAATAAAAAGGACAAAAAAAAAAACCAGGGATGTGAGAGGAATAGAGAAACAACAGAGAAACAACGAACAATTACACAGGACAAACAAAAACTACACAAAAGGGACGCTTATCCGTATTTAGTTCTGTGCATGATACATAGCTGCACAGCTTTCCTTTAAAATCATTCTGCCATTTATGAATTTGCTAGGATTTCATGATCCAAACTAAAAGACTGATTTGATTTTCTGCATTAAGACTATAAAAAACATATTTTTGTTTGTAACCATGACAATTATTCGCAGTCTGGTGATCTTGCCAAATTTATGTGTTTTGAACAAAATTGGTCCTTTATGTTTACTGCGTATCAACTTTAATCTGTTTCTTTTTCCTCCTCCCCGTACTTTCCAAGGCTGGTCTTGCTGCAGAGGTTCCAATTCAGTATCTTTCAGAATGTAGCCCTAGACTTGAATTTTCCCTTATTTAGCAGAATCTTTTTATACAGATTTGCTTTACTCCTTAGATTTAATTATGACTGAATTTTCAGGTTAGGCCCATATTTGAAACCATGTAGGCAGACTTTGTTAAATGAGTGAATTTCCACTGGGTCCTATTGTTAAGTACACGTACTACGACATAGGAGAAAATCAGGCTAATTGTAAATGGGCAACCTACTTAATTGTTTCATCAAAAAGCATACAGATGATGTTTATACTACAGCTAGTTTTATTTGTTATTTTATTTTGCAAAAGTAATTATGGCCCTTATTCGATAATAGACATTAAAGTTTTTTCTTTCCCCACAGTTATTTTCTTTAAAACTTCTTCCTGTGTGGATCTTACAGGTAAACACCACAATTTCTTGTATTTAATAGTAAGTATTTTCTTTTTAACATTTGATTCAACTGAATGTTGTTAAATGGTTATTAGAACTCTTTTAAATGTGATTTTCAGAGATGCTATTTTTTTCTAAGAATAAATTTTATCGTGTCTGAAATCTGTTTTATCTCTAAATTTCTAATTATTTTTAATGGGAAATATTCAATTTATAAAATTTAGCTATATATCTACATTTTAAAATATAGATAAATATAATTAAGATACACTTACACACAGGTTCAAATCTTTGGTTTCCTATTAGCTACTTTTACAAACTTTGTGTGAATTATTTTATCTTTCCTAGTATTGATTTCATCTACAGTAATACGGATATTAGAATGCCTACATTATAAAGTAGTTGCAAAAATACCTAGCTTAAGAACTTCTCCTAGGGAGTCATAAAGGATAGTTTCAGCAGTGATTAGCTTTTTACTCCACTTCTTTTACTTATGCTTATTCCAGGTTATGTCATCTGATATAAATATTTTGTGCTCCTCAATGTTCCTCAGTGGTAGTATGTAGCGCTGGGTAGAGTCAGTCTTGTAAGAGCTAATTGTAATTGATTCCATTGTACCAAATAATGTCAAACTGTGCTTACAGCTAGTCTGTCTAAAATGCCTCCCAAACTGAAACTGACATTTGTGAATAGTCCCAGACTTAGCATCACAAAAAGGTTGAGCTCTACAAGCTCCCTGAAGACCTTTAAAACATCTGAAACTAAATGCTTCATGTAAGTAGCAGAAAAATTCTTCCACAGAGTAGGTGAATAAGGAGCACTGGCTTCTTTACAGATTTAAGGTTTTGTCAAATCAAGTATGAGGAAGATAAGACAGGGAAAAGACTGGAGAATTTCAATGCCCTACTTTGTATTTAACAGAGGAAGAGAGTGAAAGTGCAGAAATCATGTGATTAAAATGAGTAGGGTAATTTATCATATATTTTCACACATTATTTCCTTTGAACCTCGTAGAACTGTCATATAGTCAACCAATAGATATCTACGTTTTCCTCTACAGATGAGGTAAGTCTCAGAATGGCTTAATGATTTATTGAATATTACTCACTGATAAGACTTTCTATTATTCCATACTTCCTTATACAATTTAGAAAATTCTATTATAACACGTTTTCTTTATCAAGTTTCTGTTCCCATACTCTGTCACGTTTTGGCTCTCAATTGTTTCTTATTGGCACTTTCCTGAGAGATTTAAAAAAATATTCTAACTTTTCTATTTCCTTACTGAAAAGACATTTACATAACTTTACTGAAGAGATCATTTTACTCACTGTAAGAATATGGCAAAGAGCTCAGGTGGCTAATATCAACATTAGCTTGTGTTCAATTATCATATGTTTACTGGAGATCTGCTTTTGACTATAGCCTCTCCCAAACTTGATACTTGTGATATCATGTTACAAGAATATAAAACATTTTAAAACATATTTTCTATTGAGTTAACCTGTTGACCAAGTATTTGATATTAAAAAAAAAAAAAAAAAAAACTTGAGGTGATATCAGTAAAATGATGGCTAGAGAGTAACAGACACTCCTTCCCTCACGGAGACACTATGTTAATCATAATGTATGGACCAGAATATTTTTGTGAGAAGGCTAGAGAGCAGTTGAAAATCTGCAATACCCAGACCATTACAAAACCAAGAAGGGATCCCAGCAAAAGGACAAGAAAGATTTACCACATTTGGTGCACAATCTGTGCCTGTGCTCCTTCTCTTATGTGGCATAGTAGGGAGCAATCAACAGGAGACCTCCTACACTAGTGCTGGACCCTCAGGTTAGAAACAAATGACTAGACCTTGCACTCAATGTTCTGGCTTTTCTGGAGGATGTCAAAGAGACTGATTTCTATCTTGTATGACTTGGAGCACTGACGGGACCAGTGTCAGAGTTTGGAAGCTGCTGAAAACAGAGATGAGCAGCATATTACAATTGCAGTTCTGCAGACAGATGCCAGGAAGAGCAATAGATTGGTAAAAGTTTGAGAGGTCCTAGGTCCTCTAGTTGGGCTGATTGGAGTAGGTCTTCCACTGCAGGAAGCCAGGGTGTGAAGACTGGATGAGTTGATCATTTTTACAGATGCTCAAATCTCATCAAAAAAAATTATAAATATTTCAAGGAAACAAACAAACAAAAAATAGCCAAATCAAAGGAACAAAATAAAACTTTAGAAACGGACCCTAAGAAAACAGGTATCAATGAGTTTCCTGACAAAGAGTTTAAAATAACTCTCATGAAGATGCTTAAATTAAAAAGAACATAGACACTAATTTTATTTAATTGAAATGAAAACAAAATGAAAATGTCTTGTTTCAGGAAAACAAAGCATGAACAAAATGAGAATATCAGCAAAGAAATAGAAACTACAAAAGAATCCAAAATTCTGGAGCTGAAAATACAATAACTAAATGAAAAAATTAATCAGAGTTTTCAACAGCAGCAAAAAGATAAGTGCCTTTCAAGACAGGTCATTTGAAATCATTGAGTTAGAGGAGCAAAAATAAAGAACAGTGAAGAAAAGTGAAGAGAACTCAAGGGACTCATGGTTATGGACACCATCAAGCAGATCAACATATGCATTATGAAAATCCCAGAAGGAAAAGAGAAAGAGGCAGAGAGCTTATTTGAAGGAACAATCTGAAAACTCTACAAATATCAGGAAAGAACTGAACATACAGATTTAAGAAGTTCAAAGATAAATTCAAAGAGAACCAAAACAAGACACATAAATCAAACTACCTAAAGTCAATAACAAAGAGAATCTTAGAAGCAGCAAGAGAAAATGATTAATCACATACAAAAGAGCTTCCATAAGATCAATGGCAGATTTTTCAGCAGAAACTTTGCAAGCCAGAAGGAAGATAAAGATATATTTAAAATGCTGATGAAGAAAAAGAAGTCTACCAAGACTACGTATCTGGAAAACTGTTCTTCCACAATGAAGAAGAAATTAAGATTTTAAGCAAAAGTTGAGAAAGTTTATTGTTATTAGATCTGTTCTACAAGAAATGCCAAAGGGAGTCAGTCCTTCAAGTTAAAATAAAAGGATAGTAGATAGCAACATGAAACCATATGAAGATATAAGGTTGCCTGGTAAAGGTAAATACATGGACAAATATATTAACTAACCTGCCCTATTGTAAATTTGGTGTATTGATTTGAATGTACAAAACATTTTTAAAAATTTACATCTATGTTAATGCGTATGCAGCATATAAAGACATAACTTGTGACACCAATAACATAAAGTGTGGAGGGTTAGACCATAAAGGAGTAGTTATTTTACATGATTGAAGGTAGGATGTTTTTGGTTTAAAATAGAAAGCTATAACTTTAAGATATTTTATGTAATTTTGGGTATTGACTTTCAAATGTGCAAGATAAAAAGCTCTGAAAATCTGTTTAACAAAAATGTGAATATGCTCAACACATTTGTCCAGCCTGGTGACAGAACAAGAACCTGTCTCAAAATAAATAAATAAATAAAAGGTTAAGATGTTAAATGTTACATTTTATGTTACGTGTTTTTTAAATATAATTTTAAAATAAACTAAAACAAAACAAAATACTTGACTTCCTTGTTTTCTGCATGCAAAGTTTTAACTCTATTATTTTCATTGTGAAGAAGTTATTTCATTCAGCTATCTAAAAATTGTAGGTTCATATTATAAATTATATTTTACAACAAAGAATAAAATATGGGGTAATTTGGAATAATTAAGGAAGTACATATACTTTTAATTTGGTCATATATCTTCATATGATTACATCTAATAAGATAATTCTCCAGGACATGATATGCATATAGACAGGTGTGGACTAGCTCCACTGTTTCTGGGCATGTATGAGTAATTGGCTACAAAGTAATACCTTCTATTTTCTCTTTTTCATTAGTTATACCTTAGTGCCAAGTATAACTGATTGGGTCTGGGAGCTCAATATTTTGACACTTATTTTACATATGTAAACATTAGAGATACTTGAAAATAGTACAAAAGAGAATAAAATAAGCAATACTTGTGTAACTAAGGAAGAGGTGGACATTTTTACTTTTTCATCTTGGCATTTTTTTTCTGGCACAGGAATTAAGGATTATGGCCTATCTGGATTTACATAAAAGCTTCTTAATTCTTTTTCTATCAGTTGGTGAAGTCATGTACTCTTCTGCTCTCCATTTTCATCTTCTAAGTTGCTGCCAAGCATTAGCAAAATATTCCCGAAAAAATGAATTCTGCAGCAATCTCTGCTTTCTATGTGTTCTAGGAATTACCCTGATCATAATTTTTTCTTATACCAGCATGTATCTTTCCAAAAAATTCTACCTTTTTCCTCCCATCCTTTAAAATGTACATTTTTACATTATACAGAAAGTAAATTTCAACTCCCACTTAAGTGAACACTCCCCAGTTTCTGGGTATATATGAGGAAGGTTTATAATGCCGGATACAAATGTTATTGTTAGAAAATAAGAGAGAATTTTAGGTTGTCATGGCATAATTTAATACATGTGCATTAGTAGTCTATTCATTTTTAAATATAAGATCTTTATCACGATGCCTGAATCTATTTTCTGTGATTTAAAATTTATATGATTTCCCAGCTAGACATTATAAATTTTCTTTCATTATCTAATGGCCTAAAGAAGTGAATGTGAAAAAAAAAAATACGCATCCAACCAGTATCTTGTAATTGGTTATAGGCAAGAGAACTGGAGTTCACCGAATGTCTGCTACATGAAAGACTTCTTATTCAAATGTTACTTACATAAATCACAGAAAATCTCTATGAGGTTTATCAGTTCCCAAAAGAAAATGTCAGTCAAAGAGGGTACATATCTAATAGTGGCCAGATATATCCTTAGAGTCAAGGATTTTCTGACTGTTTTTGAATTCCAAGAAAATCATTATCTTACCTGGCAATCCAGTGTAGAAGTTTTACATCCTAATACTAATAGCTGAAACTTCTTTCCATCCATTCCTTTCTCTTTTCTTCCCTTCCCTTCCTTCCTATCTCCCTACTTCCCTCCTTACCTTCCTTCCTTTCTTTCTTCTTCATTTTGGCCTCCAGAGGAACCAGCTAAATCTTTTTATTGCCTAATTTGTAGCTGTTTTTCAAAATTTATATAGTTTCTACTATGGCTTTATTCTTCATCTGCCTCAGGATGCCATGATACTTTTGACAAAATTTCTATGCCTAGATCTCACATTGTTTAAGACTGGAGCAATAACAGAATTCAGATATGGGTAACAATTGGAAGAACACCTAACCTGCCTTTATTCTTATGCTTAGGCTGGTTAGCAATGCAACACGAGGGCACAATAAGGGAATTTGAACTTGGAATACGAGTTCAAAAAGTGATGTCCAGAGACACTAGCAACTTATGTAGCTGTCTACAAAGAGGAAGAGAACATGCAGACCAGAGGAGTTAGGCTGTCTCTTTGCATAACAGAGCTTCAAAAGTCTTATATTTTGATTAGATGTTTCCTTTGTTATTTTACATGGGTCAGAAGGACATGTAGCCATCCTCCACACAGCACCTTTTACAATTTTCAAGATTCAGTATACTTCCTCACATTTTAGAAAAATGACTGCATCTTCCTCACATGCTATCTTGGCTTAACATTAAATCCCAGTGTATATCAGTCTTAATCATATCTATTTCAGGCATTTTCCAGCTAGTTGCTCCAGAATACTCTACAGTGATTTAACCAGGGTATTGTTTTAATAGATCAATTGTTCTCAACTTAAACTGGGTAGTATTCTGGTATTGTCTTTGCAAGGGTCAATGAACCTGAGCCCTGATCATTACTCTGGAAATTTGAATGTTTGCTAAGAACTCAGTAAAATTGAGTCTACTCCAAGATTCATAAATGTTTCTTATATATTTTACTTCTGCTATAATTCTCAATTGATTAGATAATGATCTTATCTTTCATTATACATTTTAAATAAATTATTATGCAGGCAATATATGCTAATGTAAAAAATCAATAAACATACACACACACCCCTCCAGTTTATACTCCAATCTGAATTTGAGTGTCATCTGTGAATTTCAATTCCATGCAACATGGATCCGTCTCTTTTATTTTTTCTTCTGTGCTTCAGGACAATCTACAAATATAATATTAAATCTTCTCTCTATAGTCTGTTCCAGAAATACACAATACAGTTAACTTACTCTCTGACCTAATATTTCCAGAATATTCTATGGATTGTTCTTTGTATTGCTCACCTATAATCTTTTGAAATAATCTCTAGCTTCTTAATTTTTAAGACGTTATCCCTTGGGAAAACTACTTCTCCCAAATTGGATTTGCTATTCTGTATTTTCCAGTCACTCATAGGTTTGCCATGTCTCATATTTCCTGGGCTAATCAACAAGGCCTATGAAATGGAATCCTTCCCAAGATAGGTTCTCCAAGCTTACTCCACTATTCCAAGCTCAATTCATATAAACTTTGGAATTGATCCCTTGCGAAGATCAGGCAGTGTTAGAATAAGAGTAATGCACAATGGCTTTAATTCTTTCTTTCATAACTTGGACCTGCATTAGAAGAGAGAGAAAAATGAGAAGCATCATGTCAGCTTGTATATTGAGTTCTTACCTTGGGCCAGCCGTTCCTCAATTCTCAAAAGAATAAGCATGCTACAGTAGAAAATATTAAAACCTGATGGTTTAATGGACAAGTCCCTTTAGGGCATAGATATTTTATAAATAGTAAATATATTTTGAAGTACATCATATATAGTATATTAATATACAACATATTTTATAAATCATAAATATTTATAAATATTATTTAAGACAGTCTCAATAATAAGTATAGAAAATCAGGAAAGGGGCCAGGATATTCTTTACGGCCACAAGTTTCCAGCTTCTGTCTTCTTACCCTGCCTGACGTAGGGTTACACTGGCAGCTCTTTGCAAATGGAGAAACATACTAAAGACTTTTATTCTAATACTCACCCTACAGGTGAAAGTGGGGATGACATCAGACAATGTTAGCTTAAGACTTCATTATTTATTGGGTGGGAGTCAATCATAATATTGGTTTGAAGGTTGGCCTAAGGCCTTTTACGTAAACTTATTTCCTTTGGTACTATTTTCAGGCACTGTTCTAACAAATTTAGTACTTAACATACTAAGGCAGATATTCTCATTATCTTAATTGTACAGGTAAAATTAATGCACAGAAAGTTAAGTAATTTGCTTAAGGCCACAGACCTAGAAGTAGTGGAGCCAGGATTCAAATACAAGCAGCAAGCAGAGTGTAGTCCAGTGGTAGAGCATTTGACTACAAATGCAGGAAGCATGATTGCAGAACCTGGACTCTTAAACATTGCATTTTACCTCCTCTAATAATAGATATGGATGTATTCTGTTCTCACAGTAAGAACTTCTTATGTTTTTGGTGGTCATAACTAACTTTATGCAAATCTGTGGAATTAAAGTTATACAATTTTCAAAGTTGATAAATCAGTAATGTAGATACTTTAAACAGGACAAATTATAATCGATAATGCAAGTATCAATGAATGGGGTAGTATTAAAGAAAAGAATTTGAGGCCTCTGACACATTACACAGGCAAAGAACAAGAAAGAGGAGGATATTGTATGTTGATAATACATTGTATGTTGATAATATATAAGTATATATCTAAATATTTATATATTATATAATGTATAAATATATCTAAATATATATTTATACATTATATAATATATAAAATATATCTAAATATTTATATATT
>NW_016820640.1:1226790-1228846 GCF_001698545.2 Rhinopithecus bieti | reverse complement strand
TATATCTAAATATTTATATATTATGTATACTTATATGAAATATATAAATATAAATACAAAATCAGATTTTCTGTATTAGAGATCTATCTTTCCCTTTTTTCTTGTAATGTGCTGTTGGCTGAGCAGAGTTTTTGATTCATCAGTCTGCTGAATACAGAGTATCTTCAGTTTGAGTCTTGTCTTTGTTACTTGTCTAGGAGTCTGGTCCCACTCTAGAGAAGTAGAATTTACTCTCCAGCACAGGTCTAATGGCTTACATGACAAGTTCAGAGTGGACTGCCAGCTATAACTTTAAGCCCTGTGGGTTCTCTTGAATTCACTGTGTTTAGTGCAAGAAAGAAAAAGGAGACTAGAAGGATTCGTACCACTCCATGTTTCCATTTTGTCACCAGACGCATTTTTACCAAAAGGACGAGGCATAATGGAGACAAAAGACAAATGGTACAGATGAACTCAGAATACGATGTCTGTATCCACTGTGCTCTAACTCCTCCTCCTCCCAAGACATGGCTTTGCCATATTTTCTCACCAAGGTATTTATTTTTTCAAAAGCAAGTGTTTACCTTCTTAAATGTCACATACAGGTCACTAGAAAATAGGAAAGGCAAGGGGAAAAACAGAAAAAGGTAGGAGACCAATTATCTACATCGAAATTTTCCTCTGGACACCTACTCTCCAGAGACTAGAACTTTTATGGTTCTATTGCAATGCTGGCCTGTTCATTTTGGCAGCTGTTAGATATTTTTCTGGCTATATGAAAGTCATTCATCCTTTCGAATCCTTAACCACAGCAGTGAATCAAGGGAATAAGAGCTAGGGAACCTGATGGGCAAATGAATAGGTGATACCACACAGGGAAAATCTTAGAACTCTAGGAGATCCAATTTGGTAAACAATGATCACTTTCTTACTTCTACTAGAATAGTTGAGCACCCACCGTATACACATCTTTATCTGAAAATACATCTATGCAGGAGAAACACATTAAGTCCATCATTACAGCATCCTGTGGATAGTAGTCATGGACTATGAACATATTAGTACGTGGAAGGAGTCAGGAGAAGGGATAAAAGGGGATGTATCAGTCAGAATTCTAAATTGAAATAGGGCTTACTCAAATCAAACTCTGGAGGCCTTGAACAGAGCACTGTTAAGGGAACCAAGAGATGCTGAGGTACTCAGGGACTAACAACAGTGGGAGGCCATCACTGCCTTTAGTCCTAAACAGGCAAGCAAGAGAAACTGTTATTGAAGGGCAGTCAGAGCCAAAGACCTGGAGAGATGCTGCCTGGCAAGGTTACAGTTATAGAGGGACAACAGCAAATCCCCGGAACATAGAACTGAACCACAGAGGGAGTGGGGGCAGAAATACCTTTGGTACTCTCTGCTGGTACCCACACCCACCTTATGGCCTATCCTGGAATCAGAGGGCAATGATGCCGAGGTTTTGTAATTTGTGCTGTTAGCTTCTAGAGCAAAGCATAGGGCGGTGCAGGGCAGATGATGGAAGGGACAGGTGGAGAAAAGTCAGTGCAGGGTAGAGACTGAGAAAAGAATGAGAAGTGGTGTATCAAAGAAAGTTTCTTACATTGTTATGATCCAGTGGAGAGAAAGAAGTGCAAACCTCATAAGGAGCCTATGCCTAAAAGAGTTTTCTTCATTGTCTTTTCCTATTCTGTCCTTGTCTTTGTGTGGTCACTGTATTTCAGTTTTAGTTAAGGTAACTCTTTCAAAGAAGCCCACATAGTCATGAAACATTTTCAAGGTTCTTCATTATTCTCAAATGAAAAGAAAAAAAATGTAGATGAATCCCTTAAAAAACATTAAATCAGTGACGCTATCAGTATTCACCTGACTTCAAACTATACTACAAGGCTACAGTAACCAAAACAGCATGGTACTGGTACCAAAACAGAGATATAGACCAATGGAACAGAACAGAGTCCTCAGAAATAATACCACACATCTACAGCCATCTGATCTTTGACAAACCTGAGAGAAACAAGAAATGGGGAAAGGATTCCCTATTTAATAAATGGTGCTGGGAAAATTGGTA
>NW_016820640.1:1195147-1226173 GCF_001698545.2 Rhinopithecus bieti | reverse complement strand
AAGCACCTTAAAAAAAAAAAAAGAAAGTTTTCAAGGACTGAAAGTTTTTAAGACTACTTTCATCAAGGTATGTCCTCAACGAAATAGCCATGCAAAATCTTTAAAGATTCTACCTCTTTTATGACTGAAGCGTGCAGAGATTTGCTTGGAAACTTGATTCTCTTTAGATAATCTGCCTTTGAAGTTCAAAAGCAATTATATAATCACTAATATAGATCACTAGTATATAATCACTAATATATAATAAATATATAATCACTAATAATGATAAAGGGAGTGAGTCACTCATCTCTCTTGAGGATGAATGTTTTGAGTTTTAGTTTTCCAAACAAACAGGTGGGAATACAGATGAGCTATTTTTGAAAAAGCTAAATTTTAGATATCAAATGTTATGTCACTCTTAGTTTTAAAGCCATTAATTTAAAAAGTACTTTAGCAACTTTATAGCAATTATGAAATATTATTTTGCTTTCATATTCTTTTAGCTATGTTGAGGGGCATTCTTAATACAAGTTATAGTGGGAAAAGTGTAACAATTATTTAAATAAATATAGAACTATAGCATTTAAAATTTCAACTTACATTTTCAAGCATTCAAGACTATCCTCACTTTTTCTTAGTAAAGCAAAGCTAAGTTTATTAGACTAACTAAAATAAGAACACAACATAGAAAGATGCCTATTAGAGTTTCAAGAGGAGGAAGTGAGGAAATGATAGTTGTAGGTTTGTGGCTTAAATAGAATGATTTTTTAAAATTGTGATTATTTTATTTTATATTTTTTAAATTGTGATTACCAGTTAGTTTCATAAATGTTTAATACTGAATTAGGTCTGTGAGACAAGTAATTGAGCAGGTTAAGAAAAAGACACAAGTATCAGCTAGTGCTCCAGAAAGAAGGAGGTAGCACACTCAAATTAGGGTACTAGAAATAAGTTTAATAAAGAGACTATTTACAATTATTAGGAAAGAATAATGGGTAAGTGATGACTTATGGTGTAAATCTTAATGGCTAGCAATATTTTAGGAAGCCTTTATCACTCCTGAGACCAAAGGGATGAGGAGAGGGAGCAGTTATTGAATGTCAATGAGACCTGTAACTATAAGACAGGGACATCTGCTGGGAAGTGTCTTTTGGTGAGTGGAACACAGCCTCAGCTAACCCTGAGTCAAACAAGGAGGGAGCTGAGGGAGTAAATACTCCTGTTTCTCTTTCCTTTAACCTCTCTTTTCTCCCGTAGTTGAACGAACAAGAAATGCGGAGTAAGAGAGTCAGCATGGTGTGATGGATAGAGGCCAGTCTCTTAGCCACAGAATAGGGTAGGAAAAACTGGAAAAGTGTAGGGAAATGATCTCTAGGGACAAATATAAAATGTAAAGCCTAAGATGGAAGCTTGGAAGCAAAAGAACTTACAGTATTTCCTAATAATATCTCTAGAGTTAAAGTTTCTGCCTGAGAATCTCTCTTAAAGTGGAGGTCACTATCAATATTTATTGCAAGGCAAAGAAGTAAGTGCTAAATTAATTTTTGAATTCAGTTCAGCTTGAGTTGCAGAGTTTTGACTTGAGCCCTACATTGAAGATAGCTATAGTTTTCCTTACCTAGTTGTTATTTTTTTTTTTTAAAGCATTAAAGGAAATAAAATGTAGCAGTCAATATAGCTTGATGCTATGTTCAGTTCCAACTGGGCAACAGAGCTACACACTAATCCCAAACTTTACTTTTGCAAAGAAATTGCCAGAAGGATTCCAGAAACTCAGACCAAGTAGTATTTGGAGGAGCCTTCATTAGAAATAAATGATGGAAAAAAAGAAATACCAGCAGGAAAAGATGTTGGGAAGTAAATTAGGAAAATATTTTTAAGTAAAAACTAAGCAGAGACTGAAAACAAAGAAAGGGTAATCCTTAATGAAAATCAAGTACAAATAAAGTGTCAGTATAAAGCATCAACTCATTTCTGATTTTCATTAGTTGTATATCTGTTCAAGAAATCCTTGATTTGTCAAGCGGTATGTCTGTGTGTGTGTGTGTGTATGTGTGGTTGTCTGCACACATACATGTATGTAACTATTATCTAGAACATAGGATAGCACCTGTCTGCTATGGTTTGAATATCTCCTGCAAAACTCAGGTTAAAATTTAATTATCATTGTTGATACTATTAAGAGGTGAGACCTTTAATAGGTGATTAGGTCATGAGAGTATAGCCCTCATGAATAGATTGACGCTGTTATCATAGGAGTGGTTTAGTTATTGTGCTAATGAGTTTCTATAAAGGATGAATTTGGTTTCTTGTTTCCTGTCTTACATGGTTGGCATGTGATGCCTTCTGCCATGTTATGACACAGTAAGATGACCCTGACTAGATTTTGTCCCTCAAGCTTGGACTTCTCAGCCTTCAGAACCATATACCAAATAAGCTTCTATTATTTATAAATTACCTAGTCTGTAATATTCTACTATAGCAGCAACAAATAGACTAAGACACTGTAATCTGACAATAACTAGTCATTAGTTTATGTTTTTTGTTAAGTAAAACTTTTCTTTTTCATACAAACAAATGCAATATGAAACTATTTAATACAATTCAACAATGATGAATATTCTACATCTTCAATTTGTCATTCAGATATTATATATCTTATTGATGAGAAATAAAACTGTTACTCAGGAGGCTGAAGCAGGAGGATCACTTGAGGCCAGGAATTTGAGACTAGCCTGGGCAACATAGCAAGACCCCATGTCTTAATAAAAGGAAGAAGAAAAATAACAGCTGTAATAAACCAATGACTTTTTTCAGTTTTAAGTGCTGGGAAAAGCTTTTTGTTTGGCTTGTTTTTTATTTTTTTTCTTTTTTTTTTTTAAGAGGAGTCTCACTGTGTTTCACCCAGGCTGGAGTGCAGTGCCGGACTCAGCTCAATGCAAGCTCTATTGCCTCCCAGGTTCATGCATTTCCCCTGCTCAGCCTCCCCAGTGGCTGGGGACTACAGGCGACCGCCACCTCGCCGGCTAGTTTTTTTTGTATTTTTTCAATAGATTACGGGGTTTCACAGTTGCCAGGATGGGTCTCGATTTCTCCTGACCTTGTGATCCGCCGCGTCTCGGCCTCCCAAAGTTGTTTAAGGCCCATCTCTATCTTGAAGCTGTGGAGGCAATTATGAAAAGAAGAATTAAAATGGATGGTTCAGAAAATATAAGAAATACTTTTGGAATTCAGAGCAGCAGGAAGGGTAAGGGGAAGAAGAGAGCCTAAGGAAGGAGCTTTGTGAGACAGCAGATTATGACCTACATGTTAAGTTGTGTGAGAGTTTGGAGTGTGCTGGGGATGGGTGTCTGGGAGTTCAATGCATTCCAAAATGATGCTCCAAATATATCAATCTTAAGTAAACTAAAGAGTGATTGAGGATTTTCAAACAGAATAAGACTGTTAATACTTTAGTAAGGGTAGCTACATGAGGAAGAGAGTTACAGATTTGATCCTAGGCCCTGCTTTGAACTCAGGTTTTTGCAGATTAGTACACTTCTCTCATTATTGACTATAAGGAAGCCTCTTCTAGGACATTGTTGAGAGGAGTGAATAAATTAACACACATGTAAACAATTAGCCTAGCATTTAGCATCTAGGTAGATATTCAAGCCACAAATATTTTGTTATGGAACTTTCTTTCTTTGAGACTGAGATCAGGAGGGGGAAAAAAGGGTTTAGAGTGATAAAAGAGACGTTCCAGGCTAGGGAAAAGGATACTGGCAGTAAAATTTTTGTGAAGACACCAATGGGCATTTTTTTTTTTTTGCCCTGCTAGGATTCCCTGTAAACTCCGTGGAGAGAAAAATTGTTACTTGCTTTATTTTCAACTTTTTAAGGCCTCAAGTCCCTGGAGGACCAGCCTATGGTTGGGAATTTACCTAGCTCCTGCTAGGCTCCTTCCCTAGGCCGCCCTTCCCAGTCCAGCTTTCCTTGCTTATTTCCTAGAAAGGTGCCATAAATGAGTCCAGAGGCTGAGAACTGCAATTTTATCTAATATTTGGTATATCAGTATCACAGCTCAGGGTTTCTGTCATCTAGTATGTCAGTGGCTGGTGGTGGTTTGACTTAGGTGTTTGACAAATGGAACAGTCTACCGTGACTGTTTTATCCCAATTGTTGGCTGCACCAGTGAAGAGCAAGAACGATAAGAACATAGAGGCCTGGGTGATCTATACGTGTGGAACCTGAGAGAGCAAGGAGAGTGTGGAGGATAGGAAAAGCCTTAGTCAGGGCAAGGGTCTTCTGCTACTCACCAACTGGAAAAACCACCATGATGTGACTAAAACAAGCAAGTGAGGTCATTTGAATAAGCACCTGTCCTCAGAAATATATTCTGTTTTGTTTTTATTATTTTTTTCTGTAAGGTCATAATTTTATAAGTGCACATCATATTCTTGGAAATTGTAATGCTCTCAAATTTGGTACTTGCTGGTAAATTGTGTCAGATTATTAACATTTTTTTTCCTTTTCTCTTTTTACAAGCATTTAATTGACCTCTCTTACATTTCTCTTCCTTTGTCCTAAAGTTTTTTGTGCCAAAGGCTCTTTTGCCACCTAGTCCAACCACCTTACTATCTGCTGTTTCCTGTCCGTCTTTACTCTGGCCTTTTCTTCCTTATGGTGGCCACTATTTCTTCTTCTGCTTGTGGATGAATAATCTGATAATTCTGGAATATGTTTAGGTTGAGTTGATCACTAAATATACCTTAATTAGCCTTCAGGTGTACAGCTAAATGAACTCTCTTTTTTGTTTA
Source organism: Rhinopithecus bieti (assembly GCF_001698545.2). Taxonomy (NCBI): domain Eukaryota; kingdom Metazoa; phylum Chordata; class Mammalia; order Primates; family Cercopithecidae; genus Rhinopithecus; species Rhinopithecus bieti. Next base: position 1,221,392 of record NW_016820640.1, on the reverse strand, counting down.
TTTATTTTCCTTTTCCAAAAATCATTCTGATCTCTTAAAATCTTTTCATTTACATTCCAGTCAGTCACCAAACCTATTTCTGAATATTATTGTCTAGATATTCTCTGAAAGATAAGATTATTTGCTTGTTTTCAGCCATTTTGAGTGAAGTTCATTGTTCTTTTCTTGAGATAGTTCTTGTTTGGCAGATTATTTTAATAGCCACATTTATTGCCTTTTCTAGTGTTGATATTAAGTCCTTCTTACACACTCTCCTACATAAAATGTAAGATACATGTACTTGTTAAAACATGAGATTTCCCTAAAGTGCTAACTGATTTAAATTCATCTTTTTTTTTAAATGATTTTTGCTTAAAATTATGATTCGTTTTATATAAGAAGAAATAGAATTGAGTCAAAGATATGTCCTCTTGGACAAAATGATGAATCCTAGACAGATCAACACAGATTCTTATTCTGGATCAGTCATAGTCCAAATAATTTAACAGGCATTCATTTCTGTAAAATGGGTATGATAATTCTGCCTCCTTATGTGTTGTAATATTTAATTAATGATTATGTGCTTTTGAATAATGTATGCTTATAAATTAATAGGTTAGTAATTCGCATTCTCAGTGTACTTTAACAAAGTACATTGGGAGCTAATTAAAAGGAATGTAATTTGTGCTTTTGGGAGGAGAAGTGTTATCTAAGTATAAATTAGGGAGGGAACTGGCAGTTAAATCTATACAACGTATCCATTACCACACATTTGAGGCTTAACTCTAATTACAGATTGGACATGTGAGCAAACAGCATCTGGGAGACTTCCACTCATTTCCGAAGGCCCTTCCTCACATCTATAAAAGAAGGCTATTCACTTAATAACCAAAATTATTAATACACTTTCTGTTCAGAACAAAAGGTTAAAGGGAAAAGACCTCTTTCAAAGTCAGCATATTGGCAGTATTTATTGTGCTCTTTCGTAGACATTGTCTGCCCAAAAAGTGTCATGAGAAATGAAGTTTATTATTTAGTGTTTTAGACGGAAGACAGCATTTTTGTGGATTGATAACTCCACCCAGAAAGGGCATTTGCACCTGATGGAAGAGGAAAATTCTGTAGACAGATTTGTGCCTGTCTTCAAACCTTTCGCCATTTGAATAACCCCTGAGGTTAAATAGCTGGTAGACATCTGTAGGCAGAAGTAAGAGAAATGAGATCATCAAGGAACGATATCGTGCTTACAACATGTGGCGAAATGAGTGGCTCTTCACCATCTGTTATTTGTGTGTGTATTTTATTATGTAAATGTTCGTACACACTGCATTCTAAACAAAGAAACATTACTTCCACTTTGTTGGTGCTGCCAAGCTTGCGTATGTGTCCTGGAAAAAGAAAGTGGCAGACAGAAAATTCAGGGTTCATCTGGCCACTTGTGTCCCTAGTCCTTTCACCAAGAGGGTGAGAGACTCTCAGTAGGTTTGATTCCTTTTCTACATCCTGTTAACAAATACAAAGCTTCACTGTGAATGGAAAACAATGTCTCAAATACTACAGTTATGGTCCAAAGCTCCTTTTGCTGGAGTCCACGGGAAAAAGATACTAGAAGCTAGGATGCCCTGGGATGGTTCCAATGTACACTAGTGTTAAATCCAGGCTAGAAAATACATTTGGATGGAGAAAACAGGCTCTGTTCAATTTTCTCTCATCTGTTTAATTCCTGGCACATATCTCTGGGTCATGGGAAGGTTCTGGTGGGCTGCTGTCATTGTCTCCCCCAAAACAAGAGGGGTGTGTGTGTGCATGTTTGGGAGGAATGAAAGTAAGGAGATTTGTGTGACACATATTCTGGTTTAAATTTTCATAAAATTACCAATTTAAATTGAAATGTAATTATCCTAACTGGCATCTTTTTGGCAGCAGCTTAAAAAAAAAAATCCCTCGGCTTTACTGTACCAAGCGAAAGCCCAGAGGAGTCCTGACAGTGGCCTTTAATCAAAAGCTGAAAAGACACAAAAGCTTTCAGATAATCTATGCCAAGCTATCTTGGACAGCATGGAATCGCCTGGAGCACCCTTCTGGTGGCATTTAAAACACCTGGTGCCCTTAGAAAAAAAAATACATCTGTGTCTGCAATTTCTCCTTCTGTAATTCCCTTAAATCTTTCTATCTCAACCCATTCTCCTCTCTTTTAAAAGTAAAGATGCTGCAGTGACAGTAAAATAAAGCAATTTTATTTACCAAGGAAATGATACTTGTCATTGGCTATGCCTGGAGGTGACAGACTCAGGTGGCCATCTGCACAAACACTTCCTCACTGTTTATTTCATGTGGTTTAATATAATTAAACTATCATTGTGCTCATTGATTCAGCTCAAATTTTAATTTGATAATTGGGGAAAAGGTGTGCATTTGAAATGGAGGCAATTAATTGACACTTTAAATGCACTTGAACAGAAATAATTTAAGTTACACCATATTTAGTGGTGACTTATACTGTTGTGTTTATGCAAATTCTTTCATTTAGCTTCTATCATTAATGGATAGAGGTAAATAATGTTACTCAGTCTAAGTCCGTTTCATACTGGCAGTCTAATTCTGAAATTTGGAAATATTTTTGCTGCCATGAAAAAATCCCATTCATTTCACAGTCACTGGCTTTTATAAAATGAAGACATTCTAACTTTGAACAAAAATCTAATCATTCATAACTAGCTTCACACATATGCAACATAATTATGCAGATTGTCACATAATTTTGTCAATAGACAGCCTGATTCTCATTCTAACAAACACCTTGAACAAAGAAATAATGAGACTAACAAAGACATGATTTCTCAACTTGTAATACACATCTTTCCCATGATTTGAATAAAATGAAAAAAAAAAAAAACTAGTTCTAACTTATTTAATTTTCTCCAATACCAGCTTTACTTTAATTTGTTCCAAGGGAATTTATATATTTTGGTGAACTTACTGAAATTTAAAAGGAACCATATTTATGGATAAAGCAGATTTTTTTGTGTTAATTATCTTCCATCTGGAAACAAATATGCTTTCGTATTTTTTCAGACTTCAAGAACAAAAGCTAGTTTGTTTTAACAACTTGCGAAATCTTCATTTTTACTAGCATTCTTTTATTCACAGAGCCTGAAGTGAATAATTTTAATCAAAACTCTGAAGCAAATTCAATTTTACGGAATATTAACTACCACAAATTATACCTGTGGTAAATGTTGCTTAATAAGAATTATTAGTTGTTGCTACCTTTACTTGTTTACATTAAGTAAAAGGTTGACGAAAATGCTCTGTTTTCTAGATGAATGTTGATGCTCTTGTTTCAATCTATTATTCAGTAGTTTTAATATTCAGTGTAACCATGGATGAACCTAAGAAAGTTTTGGCAGGTCATTTCAGTTAAGCAACCACACTCTTCTTATTAAAGCTGGAAACCTCATTAAAATAGGCTCTGTGAAGATTTTGTAAACTCCAGCTTCAAATGAAGGTTGGCAATAATGCTCCAAAAAATCTTTTCACATAAATGTGGTTCTTTTGGCACTTGAAAGAATCTGAATGTAAGAAATGCTAAAGAACATAAAAAAGGCAAAAAAATAAACAAACAGAAGAACATGCAAAATGCACACATGTAACACACACACTCATATACATAAACAGGTAACCCCAAGCCAAATGGATTTTTCATAACCTTTTTTCCACTGTCTACTTTCAGACATAATTTTCCAAAACCACCTTTGATAAATCATCTAATATAATAGTAATGACAGAAGAAAACTCTAATGCTAAACACAACTTTTTACCGTACTTAATCAGTTCTTCATTACCAAGTAGAATTGAGGTCTTCTAAAAGATTGGAAAAGTTTAAGGCTAGAAAGGAACTGATAGATCATTTGATTGGATAACTCAATCGCATCAAAAGAAACTAAGAGCCAGTGATTAAGACTATGCAAACTCAACAACTAGTGAGTGACAGGAGCTAGATTATAAAACAGATCTTTGAACTTCAAGATGGATGCTTATTCTTGATGGCATCGTTTCTAATTTCAATATCCCTGGTTGAAATGTTATCAGTCTGACACAATCTGACATCTAGATGAGCAAATCTATTTATAATTAGGACATTTCTATTATTTTGTTTTTGTTTTTTGCCAAGAGGTCAAAATTCACAAATCTAAGTTCTTACTTCCTAAAATATCCTCATTTTATTCTTAAACATAAAGAAATCTAACACATTGCTGATAACATTCTTTTAATTTTGAATTCACCAATACTCCTTTTAAAATTCATGTTATGTGTAATTAATTCACAGAGAGCTTTTATCTTTTCTGTTGTATTTTCTCCTCAATACTGAGGACATTTTAAAAAAGCGTATTAATCACATGTAAGTACTACCTAGGTAGATAAAGATACAAAATTCTTAACTCACAAATAGTTGCTATGTAATAGATAAGCTTAAGAAATGTATTATCAAGTCAAGTGATCAACATATTCTGTTAATGCTTATTTAAATGGCAAAGACTGTCTTTCATGAAGAAAACTCTAAATTCCTTAATTTGATTTCAGCTTAGTTCAACAGGATTACTATCTAGCCATGGTCTGGGTTTTTAAGGGGAAAAACACATATGATAGAGTTACTCATTTCAAACAGTTGGGCAAATCATATACACACACTAAATCTGCCACAACACATTTAAGAAGAGTACAAGATAGAAGTCAAAGTGGTTTAAACATGTTGCACTAGTAAAAACAGTTGTTAAACTCATCATATTTTATTTGTGGAATAATTGAACATGTTTTACACTTCGTGTTTTTCAGACTAATATAAAAATAAATCACACGAGAAATGTAATTTCTAGTTCTGTTATATATTTTTTCTGTGACCACTATTTGCCAAGAACAGTATTAGACATAGGGAATGTGGAGGTGAATAAACCAGTGGGTTTATGCGAGAAACCTACAATCTAACAGTTATAACCATGCTGGGGAAGAGCTGGGTCACTCGTTTCATACAGGGATAAATGAGTGAAGTCTTTTTGAGCTATGAAGATATTTGGAGGATGAATAAATAGTAGATAGAAATGATTTACTATAAATTCAGTGCCTAGAACAAGACAGAACAGTATTGAACAATTCCCAAGTTACTTGTTGATATCAATAATAGTGAGTTTCATGTGATTGCTGCACATGTACCTACAGTATTTCTCAGCTTGGGACAATATTTGGAATGGATCTTTTTCTATAATTGCAGCACATGATGGTTTCTCAGAAATCTAAATCTTATTTACAAAATTACTTCTTTAGAAAAAAAAATAAAATGGAAATATTCAGCAAATTGCAACTCAAATTTTCATGTTAAAAATAACCTGAAGGTAAGCTGAAACAACTCATGTGGCCACTAAAAGATAGCTGGCACTCATGTAAACATTCCTCTAATTTTCAAAGCCTTGACATTTAAACAGCAGCTTCTACTTAGTTACACTATCGTCTTTCTGTGTGTTAATGTTGGCCTGCTGTTTTACAGACTCTCCAAGTGTGTAGGAAATTTGGCTGAGTTAGCAGTTTTGTTTTAATATATTCTTGGAAATTTTATCTTCAGCAATTCTGTGTGCTTTCAGTAAGTGGCTAAAATAGATGCAGGTTTTCTAAGTCTGACGAGGTCATGCCTAATAGCACCATCAGTTTCAGGAAAACTTACCTAGCAGCAGGTTCTGATGACATAGGAGAAATGGCATGTGGGTCAATTTGCCACCTTTGCCTCACTTTTTTAATACACTAGTTTGTTGTGACAAAATCAGGGAGAAGATCTCTGGGCACCGAAGCTACTCATGACACTTTTTAAAGCCTTAATAATTTCAATGGCAGCTTAGACACCTTATTAAATCAAGAGATGCAATGTGCGGGAGTCTTTTTCTGAAAGGATTGCCAGTGGCAAGGACAGATGCTCTGAAAGCATCACACAGGGAGCTGTGAAACTCTTCTAATCAACTGTTTGTCCATTTACCAGCATTTCTGTTGTTATCAGAATATGTTTATATGCAGTCTTAAGGATGGCTTTCAGAATGAATACAAGGGTAGCAATCACTCTGCAGGTTGCAGACTACATTTATATATTCTGTGTACTTCACTCTAATTTCTGTGTTCAGTATCCAAGTCAGGATTGATGTGCCTTTCTACAACACTGCATGTAACGAGAGCTATCTATGCTTCATAATACTCGCAAGGAACTGTCAGGACAGTTTGCACCCTGGTGAGGTCAGCTCGTCTCCAACCTACTTTTCCAACCCAGATCCACCTAAAGAATGGACCTGGCTGCTTAGACTATTGGCTTTTGTTTTCTAGGGAGTGAACACTAATCCCTTGACCATCTCATTGGAAAAGAGGTACCCAAAGTTTCCACTTGAATTAAAAGTATAAAAAACTGAAACCAACCTGTAATTTAAATGTTATTCCCAAAGAGCTAGATTTAGTATGTTTGAGACTGAGAGGCAGCATAGTCTGAGATAAAAGCTATTGTTTTATGTGTTAATAAGGATAAGAATGGGTTTTCTGTAGCTAATGGCACTACTCTGAATCACTGCCTTATTTACAGTAGAGGAATGTCGTAGATATTATATTTCACCAGCAATGATGGCTTGAATATGTTCCATGAATAATTATAGTATCTTTTCATCTCCCTTTTGTTATAGGAAACCTTTATAGTAAAGGCTTTTAAATATGCAGTGGGAGTATGTAATCCAAGTTATCAAGCCTTACAAGAAATTGTTTTGGCAAGTTCAGAACCCTCTCAAAATTCATGGGTTTGGAGTTTCATTTCTAATTGGAACCTTTTAATGTTGGAATACATTTGCTCTTAGGAAAACAGCGTAAAACTTTTAACCAAAAAGGAAAAGAAAACTTTAAGAAATACACAGCAGGGTTCTGTGACATCTAAGTTGTGTTTATTTAAAAATAGAAGTTCCTGTGTTCTGGTGTCTTAACATAAAGAGAGTCAAAAATGAGAATTACATCCACATCCACAAGAATTTCAAAGCTTTGAAAAATTGCTTGTGCAAAAGCTTTATGAGTTGCTGTTGAGCCAAATAATTGACAAACGCTGTGAGAGTATCAGAGACGTAATGGGGGATTTTTTGTTCAACACGTTACCATTTGCTAGAAATGTTTTCTCAGGAGCAAAAGTCAGCTGTAGAAAGGCCTAATTTAGGTTTCCATGCTACTAATGTTAGCTTAGACCATCCTGAGATTATTAGCTACCACATTTCCAGGTTTTCCAGTTCAGAGTGCAACCTCTCCCATTTTTTGAAAAAATTTTCCACACTTCACTTTTGAGCCTTTATCTCACCACAAAACAGGTGCCTTGGTCATGCTAAGCCCTCAAATGAAAGAAAATAGGAAATTTATTGCTTTTTGTCTCCTTCCAGTCTCTATATGTTCAGTGGAAATGACTCCCATACGGTTTAACTTGAGTGAGAATGTTATGTGTATTGAATAGAAAGTATCCTTCTAAAACATTCAGCTTAGACAGAAGTGAATTTAAAGCAACCAAATACATAGGTAAATGTAGCTCATGAAACATTACTTCTTGTCAGTTACAAGCAAAAATTGCTTTGGCAGTACCTATCAAATTGGATTTTTGTAAAATTAGGCCTCAGAGATAGAAAACATTATGAAGAAAGTTAGGGTGGGGGATGAGGGCTCCCTGGTTATATAAATATATTCTTGATTCCCATTTTGAAGTTCCATGTCTTACTTTTGATGAGTTCTAATTTATCCTTTCTGAAAAATACTATTCAAGCATTTTGTATTCCTTGAAAGACATATTGGCTCATCTCAAGAATACAAATAACTTCTTCCCTTATTTCTTTTAGGAGTTTTCTAGTTTTGATATTAAGTATGAAATTCTTTTAGCTAAATGTTGTATACAGTGTTAGGTAAAAGTCAATGTCCATTTCTTTCTGTATAAATAGCAAGGTGTTGCAACATCATTTTGGAAATGGCATTTCTTTACCCCATTGAAATTCTGTAATTTTTTTTTCCAAAAATCAATCAGCCAGTTATATTTGGGACTATTTCTGGGCTATCTATTGTCTTCCATTTATCTATCTGTCTATTTTTTCTCCAATACCACACTCTTTTACTACTATTTATTGGTAGTAAGTCGTGAAATGAGATCGTTTAAGTTCTGCCATTTTTTTCTCTTTTTTAAAAAGAGTCTATTCTTGTTCATTTGGTGTTTATATAAATTTTAGAATCAACTTGTCAATTTCTGCAAAGAAAAAAAACATGCTGGGTTTTGAGTTAGACTGCATTAGAATTACAAATTTATTTAAAGAAAATGAATTTCTTGACAATACAGACATAAGCACATACTATTAGCAAAATCTCACTGTTAACATTGATAACATGCTAACAACTAATGTATAGGCTTTATTCAAGCTTCATCTTTTGCCCTATAATGTTCTCTTTCTGACTCACCATTCATTATAGGGTCATACATTGCAGTTAGTTGTCATGTGTCCTTAACCTCTCATTCTGGAAGAGGTCTTCAGTCTTTATTATCCATGCCCTTGACACGTTTGAAAAGTACTGGTTATTATTTAGAATACTTCTCAATTTTGGTTTGTCTGAAATTTCCCCATGTTAAATTCAGTTATTCTTTTTTATAAAGGAAACCATAGAAGTGACGCTGTACCCTTTCCAGGGCATCATATTAGAAGGCAGACGGTATCACTATGTCTCATTACTGGTGATATCACTTTATAAAGGTGTGGCTTACTGTCTCTCCACTATAAAGCTACTCTTTTCCCTTTGAAATTAATAAGTATGTTGTGGGGGATTACCATTCTTTATGTTGGTTGCTTCCTTTCAATATGTTTTCAAATTTACTGATCCTTTTATCTCCATTTCCAGTAGCCTGTTAAGCCTACCCAGTGGATTTTCTATTTTAAATATTAAGATCTTTAGCTCTAAAGTTTTCAATTTTTTAAATATTTGCAGATATATTGTTTCACTCAATGTCAGTCTATATTCTTTATGTCACTGTGCAAAATTATAACTGCTTCTTTAAATACTTGTCTAATAATTTCAACATCTGCTAACCTCATCTGTTGTCATCTGTTTATAGTCTTTTCTCCTGAAACTGTATCACATTTTCCTGGCTGTTTGTATGTGAATAATATTGGACTGTACCCTGGACATTCTGAATATTAGGTTGTGGAGAATCTGGATTCTGTATAAGAGCGTTGATGCTTTTGTTTTAGCAGGCAATTAAGTTGGTTAGACTCAAAGTGCAAACAGGAATGTCTGCGGTGGGCTGCAGTTTTGATCTCAATTGAATTCCTTGAATTATGGCTATGAGCTGGTTTCCATTTCTTCTCATTCAATATGTGGTTGAACGGTTAGTCACAGTTTGTGCCTCAGTCTCTGTGTTGAGTGTAAATGCAAACATTGGGGTTCTCTTCCTCTGACTCTCTTTTTTCTGATGTTCTCCTATCAGTCTCTGGAGACTGGTTGCTCTGTTTCTTACCCTCTTTCCCTTATCCAGTAAGCCAGTGAACTTTCTATCAGAGTTTGAGCCATGCCACTGTGACTGTGGCTCCATTCAGGGCAAAAGTACAAAACAAAACATACAAACAATGAGGAAGTCACTGTGTTCTGATTGTTTTCCCCAAGTCTTGTCTCTGCTCCCAAATCTGCTTGTCATACTTTGGTTTCCTGAACCCGCAGGAATTGTGTTAATAATTTTTTCCATTTTATAGCTATATCTAGGAGAATTGCTTTGTTGATCATTTCTCTTTTAACATGATTTAAGAGATAGATTGAAAAATTGGTTTTGAATCATGAAGATGTTGTCCTAAAAATTATAGTTGGTATGAAAAGTAAAGTACTTGAGAAGGAGACTTGTAGACAGAACTTCACTTTTGTGACTAGTGGACTCTGTTGGATATCTTCCAACTCACAACGATCCACTTAATTACACATCCGCTTCAGACCTACTGATAGCTATTGAGTTAGCACCTAGCCACCATATTTATGCAATGGCACCTTAAAATAATGGTACACTCTACCCTGTCTGGGCTCAACTTACTTCCTTGAGAATTAGGAATTAAGATCAAAAGAGTTCATGTCTTCGCATGGCTTGAATTCAACCATATATGACTGTATCTCTTTTATTTTTCTGCCATCATGTGGATTGAGTAGAAGAAAAAAGAAAAAAAAAAAAAAAAACCATGTAAAAAAAGAGAAGGATAAAGAAAAACCACAAAAAGAAACAGGATCAAAAAATGGTGAAAGAATGATCCAGTTGCCAACAGTCTTTTACTGCTGCATCCTGCCCTATCTGACGTTTGGCTGCATTTTTTCCTATATTATTATAAATACCCATATTCTAATGAGTAGTCACCTCTTTTTCCTTAAGCTGGCTTTTCTAATTTGCAACTTTAAGAATCCTGACTAATCCATACAATTTTTCATATTACAGGCATTATAAGAAGCTTTATGTAACTCCGGTGATGAGTATACACAGGACAAATGTGGCTGGGATGTTAAAGGAGCCAAGAGTAGGCTAAAATTACTTGGTATTTAAAGTGAGATAATTTTTAAATTATTATGTTAAAATAGCCATGTAGATCTTAGACAAAGATCCTGTTAACTTGCATGTAACAGAAGAACATAGAGGAAAAATTATGTTATAAGCTATGGATTTTTTTCCCCTTACTTAAGTAGTGCTAAAGATAATGCCATTAAGTAATGCTAAAGATAATGCCGTTAGGTATAAGCTTTCTAAATGTAATATTTGTGTCTTGTCCTGGTGCTTATTCACCACCTCTGGGTCAATCCATTACTATAATTAAGTTTCTTCTTAATCAATTTTATTTCTCTACTTAATAAAAGAGGCAATTTTCTAGATGTTCTGTTTTCCAATTATATAACCACTAAGAAATCAATTGCTTAACAAAAGTTAAAGTAATATGATTTGAACATGAATTACTCTCCAACAGAAGGACATAATGAGCCAGATGAAAAATAAGAACTGTCTCCCCATCCCTCCAAATAGATAAATAAATAAATCTCAGCAAAGGCAAAGCTTAGGATCTTTTGGATTTGTCAAACATTTCATAGATCTTCCAAAACATTTTGGCAGAATAATTCCCTAAAGTGATTCATTATCCATCAATTCATATTTCAATGTCACTTAATATTTGTTGAATATTCACAACCTGTTAGCATTGCACAGCTGCTGAGAACAAGCTACTCTGTCTCTCAACCTCACACTGCATGTTTTTTAAAGATGAAAAAAAATAACGTATTTTAAAATTTCTCAAAAGGGTAGGAAAAAATAGTCTGAAAACAAGCCAGCAGACATATTCTTCAAGAATTAATTTTGATATCCTTGTTAGGAAGATGATCATTGGCTCTGAAGGCACAAAATATGCCACTTATTTCCTTTNATTTGTCAAACATTTCATAGATCTTCCAAAACATTTTGGCAGAATAATTCCCTAAAGTGATTCATTATCCATCAATTCATATTTCAATGTCACTTAATATTTGTTGAATATTCACAACCTGTTAGCATTGCACAGCTGCTGAGAACAAGCTACTCTGTCTCTCAACCTCACACTGCATGTTTTTTAAAGATGAAAAAAAATAACGTATTTTAAAATTTCTCAAAAGGGTAGGAAAAAATAGTCTGAAAACAAGCCAGCAGACATATTCTTCAAGAATTAATTTTGATATCCTTGTTAGGAAGATGATCATTGGCTCTGAAGGCACAAAAATATGCCACTTATTTCCTTTTATATGTATTATATAGTCCTTTATTTTTATTTATATATGTTTGTATACATATATAAATATCATTTTAATTTAATTTTAATGTTACTTTAATGTATATATAATTTAATTCCATGATTATATCTATAAAACTTTGTTTTTCCACAACCTAATTTTTATTTGCAGCCTATTTTTTGAATCTTTATTGAGTCATGTGGATATATCTATTTTTTAACAAATGCTGAAATGTTCTCTTACCTGTTCCTTATTTGTATTTGATTCCTATTTTGAAAATTGTTACATATAAACTTCCATATTTCTTTGGTTCGCATAAGAGGAAGCTCTTAATCTCCATTTACTTCATAAATCAACAAACCTCACTCCCTCACTTTATTTGAGTATCTCATTAGAGAGGCCTTCCTAGACCACAGTATCTACACACTCCTGCCCAGACCCTCAATTCCCAGAGTTCACTTTTTTTGCTGTTTTTATAATTCCCGGACATAGTGGAATGTTTTCAATTTGTTTATTGTCTCTGTCCACCCACTATACTATAAAGTCCACTAAGTAGGAATTTGGATTTTATTTTTACCTGGACCTACATAGATTAGAACACCGTGTAGTATATGTAGATGGTTTATGAATATTGTTAAATTAACAAATGAGTTATCCAAGAAAAGCATGATTTTATTCAAATCTTAATTTCAAAAGCAAACCCGATTTTTCAAATCAGCCTGGGTGTTGCTTTCTACCCTCTTATTTTTTCATTCCTTTCAAATTTAAGATTTATTTCTTTTGCCCAATCTTCTGTTCATCTTGACTATACAAGGGAAGATCATTTGGGGAAAACATTTCCTACTTACTTTCTGGTTAAAATCTTCCTTAACCAATTTTTTTTTCTTTGTACTTAATTCCCTTTACTGATACTTTTTATAAATAATGTACATAATGATTGTTAAGTATAACATATAAATGAATTTTTTGGCCAAAATATTGACTGAAGAGCTTAGACATACACTGATTTTGATGGATTCTAAAAGGCTTCAATTAAGATAAAATACTAAACAACAAAATTTTGAAAAGGTTCAAATGAATTACCTTTTGATTTGAATGAATGTTAACACTTTGTTACATTTCATCATGCTGAAAAAATAATAAAGGGACCTAACAATGTTATTAGCTATTACATGGTGTCATTTATTGTTATTTTGTCATAATAAAAGAACCTCACAAACACACAAATCTCTGCAAGAAGGCTACAATGTTGGCTCTGGGAAAAATAATTACATTTGTTTACTGTGGTGATTTCATGAGATATAACTGCTTCAGGGAGGTTCTAGAACATCCCATTCACTATGTTTTTTCTACTCCAGAATAATGGACTGCTACTTCCCTGCAAACTGACAACTGACAGGAAATTATAATGTGGCATCTGGTTGCTTTCCTTTTATTTCTTTGAAATAAAATATGTGTTTCAGCCCAAAGTTTCCTTAAAATGCTGCATTTACCAGTGTGTTTGACAGAGCCTGGCATATTTTAAATTAACATTAAAAGGAAACAATAGTGCTGAGCACCATGATTATTCAGTAATGGTCCAAACAGCTGCCTGACTTTCTTTTTTGTTCTTGCTTAGAGTTTCTTTTTCATATTGTGAAAGAAAGGAAGTATGGAAAATAACCTTTTTTTGATTGAAGTTGGGTGTGTTTTCTGAAGGTGGAAGTATAAATCTTGCTAGCTGGAAGTTTAGAAAACAGATTCTCACTCTGTTTTCTCAAAGGAGCACACAGAAATGATACACGGTTATGGTAATGTTATTAACATAGTTTTGTTTTTTTGAAAACGGAGTACTACTTCCCAACTGTCCTTTTCGCTCCCGGAAGCGAGTTAAGGTGGTGGTAGTCTTATTACCATCTGCATAGACATCTGGCTAGTGTTTCTGCAATTTCTTGACCAGAAAATCTATTAGTCAGTAATAATTTGACAACAGGTAAATATTGCTGCTAGGTACTCTCATAATACCTCCTTTATACCCACAGCTCTGCACCTTCTTTGTTGAATTGCATTGATCCATTTATGGGTTTTCTCTTCATTAGACCATGTACTCTTAGAGGGCAAGAGTCATGGCCACATATGTTTACACCAAGCCCAAAAACAGGATCTATATTGTGAAGTGACTGTTCTCACTGGAATAGCATGCTGAATGAAGCTCATGTATTTCCTCCAGGTCATAACTAATAAGTGAGTGCAATTAAATGAGAAATTTTACGCAGAAGCTTAGCCAACATGTAAATTTCTCCAGGAATACTTAGATACATAGAACGATGTTTGCAAGCACAGCCCACGATTTATATCTCTGTCATGATATAAAAGAATTTAGACATTTTCTATCCAAAGCACTCTGCCTATAAAATAAGCAAATAACCTGGAAATTAATTTTCTCTTCATTTCATTATGCAGCATTAAAAACCGCCTTGGACTGAAGTTTTAAAATATATGTTTTTCTTTCTCTTTTGCTGATCTGTTATGTGATTATGTGAAATTAATTAACTTCTTTAGGCTCAAGTGTTACATTCTGAGAAATGATGGTTTATGTTGTCCCAATGGTTCTATTCAATTTCAACATTCCCAAATTTAAATTTTCATTTATCAGTTATCTGCCATAAAATGTTGCATTTGAACTCTCACTGCTTCATTCAATAGATTCAAATTCATGTCCCAAATTATCTCTGTCTAATAAAATAACCTTAGAAACCACTGCCTTCTATAGATAATAATAAAACTACTTAAGCTTTGATCTCATTTTATTCTTATAAATTATGGTTTTTGGCTTTGCAAAGTTAAACAGTATAATTTTACCCATGATCATAAGCAAAGGCTCAAAAACAAAATCAATATTAATGCCATTGAGAGCTACTACTTATAGAATGCCTAAGTAATGACTGTTAGCAATCTTTTACATTTTTTTACCCTCACAATAACCAGTTTGAGGTAGGTATTAGCATTCCCATTGTTCCAACTATACAGTTAGAAACCAAGGCTCAGAGAAGTGCAATACATTATCAACATTACCCAAAGTTATGTAACAAAAAAATGTTGAAGCAGGGATTAAATCAGGCTCTTATTATTCTTTTCTCAAATTAAAAAAAAAAAAATACTAGGCAACACGTTAAAGCGGAAAGCATGTATGTCACCAAGGCTGTGGAAAGTCTAAAATAAATAATATATTTTTAAAAGCATCATATAAATCAACAACTTTAGAGGAGTTATTCAGATTTTAAAATATAAAAATGAAAAGCTTCTATAAAGTGCATTTTGATAAGGTCAGACACTTTGGTATTTTTTTTATAGCCTTATTGGCATTATACTATTACATACACCAGAACTATTGCCACTTATGTCACTCAACCATCCATCTTCGATTTGGGTTCTTTAGAGATAATTGTGCTGTGATTTTATTTGCAGGTTTGAGCAAATCCTTTTGATGAGGTATTTATTTTATAGCCTATCATTCCTGAAAAGTACTTGCTGTAGCGATCACTTCTATAAAACTAGATTTATATTTATATAACTATATATAGAAACATAAACGTTTTTAAAAGATAAAGTGATCAAAGTTCCATCTTTCTTTGAAGTCATAATTTAAATACGCATTTTCCACTAGAAATCACATGTATTTCCAATGGTCATTTTGTTTATATAATATGGCCTCTTTCCATCCAAAATGAGTGTTTACCCCCAAATTATTCTGCAAGACAGTTTCTAAGAAGATTGTAAAGTGCTCATCTTTAATTTTATGAGGTAACAACTCATTAATACTGCACTGAGTACCAGCACACTAATATTTTGTGACTTCACATAAATTGCTGCAGTGGAAAAAGATAGCAGGTGTTCCAGGGAGACAAAACTGTGTAATTTTAAAAGAATTGTAATAGATTAGATATGATAGGTGATAGCAAGGCAAATTGCAAGCATATATTGGGTTTCTCATCGGCACATATGGATACGTGGTGATGTTGTTTGGAGGTAAAAGAAACACAGAAGACCAGACTGAGGGCCAGCAAGAAGGAAAAGCACGGATATAAAATCTTGCTACATTGAGCTACCTAAATGGAGATGTTGAAGAGGCCGTTGTATATGTGGATCTTGAGCTAGAGATAAAAGTTGAGAGTCTTCTATGTACAGGTGGTAATGAAAACTTTGAGTATGGATTAAAGTAAGAATCCATAGAGTAAGAAGAGAATGGACAAAGAGGTATTCTTAGGAGATAAAATTGACCAGAAGTTTTTGTGCTATCTTAAGAGTTCCTTTTCTATGGTGATTGTGAATTTGTAATGAAACGAAATTGTCCCATTCTGCACTGTCATTCCACAGCTTAATTACAAATGCTAAATCTGAAAGTAACAAGGTTGATCCAGGATGAGGGTTTTTCAGGTAGAGAGTATCATCTTACAGATGGAACCTTAGCTGTGTTTTAAAGAAGCAAATATGCCAAACTATCAGACTGACAAATTCTGGGTTCTGCAATATGTGACAGAATAAGTAGATCCCACAGCTGTGTGCCTATTTATCTATTACTTTTATTCTAATGCAGTTTTTTTGTTTTTTAAACTCTGGGCAATGCTATATGGGGTTCCATTTTGGTGGCTAAATACTCTTGAAGTCCTCAAAACTCATGTTAAATGTAGCCCTCTGAGGAGAAAAAATAAACATGTAATAAAAAATGTTTGTCAATACAAGGCACGGTGATTTTCTATTGCTTCCAGGGTGGTCAACTTGCCACGAAGTAGATGATTGGCTGGTCTCAGTCATCCAATAATATGGAGACTCAGTTTTGGTCTCTGTTGCTGGCACATTGGATATTCAGCAGGGACAGCAGCTACATAAGAAAGATATTGTTTAGAGGAGCCCATTCTATGGGATCTATGCATACCCTCTATCCTTGCTGCCTTGGCCACTTGTTCATACACCTATTGTTTAAGCACAGAAGTGGCTGATAACAGGGATTGGCTGATATAAACTGTTAATGACATATGTCATCTACTCCATTCTTTAGAGTCTTTAATAGTGGAATCTCTCTGGAAAGAATTGACAAATGGCACAAAAGTATTCACACTTAATTTCCTCTTTTATTTTATGCAGTCACATACCACTTCATCAGAACTTCTTGCCCCCAGTCTTATGATTTGTCTCCTTTCAAGACCCTGAAAAAGTCAGATGAACCACTGCCAATGAGTGTGTATTCTTACATTGCTTACTTCTCTTTCCATACCTTATTCATGCCCTTTGGCCTTCTTTTTGCCCAATCTTTGATTTATCAATGTTACAAAGTCTTATCTGTCTTATTAATTGCTGTATGTCTTAGTCCATTTGAGCTGCTATAACAAAATACCATTCACTAAATGGTTTATAAACAACAGAAAGTTATTTCTCCCAGTTCTTGACACTGGACTGTCCAGATTCAGTGTCTGGAGACAGCCCATTTCCTACTTTATAGATAGTGACTTCTCACTGTACCCTCACATGATGGAAAGGATGAATGGGCCTCCTGGGCCTATTTCATAAGGATACTAATTTCATTTATGATAGCTCTACTCTCGTGACCTAATCACCTTCTAAAAGGCTCCAACTCCTAATACCATCATCTTGGGGTTAGGATTTCCACATGAATTTTGGGGCAACATATTCAGATCATAGCAGTGGGTTTCACAGAGCATATGACTGTGATTTTCTATTAAAGTTGGATGTAAACTTCATATGACAGTTTTTTTTTTTTTTTTTTTTTTTCCATTACAGATGCCTCTAGTACCATGGTCTTCTAGTTAATGTGTTCCAAATGGTAGGGCTGTTTGAACTGCAGTCTTGGTCTGATGCTGATTCAGTTTGGATGTGTGTCTCTGCCCAAATCTCATGTTGAATTGTAATCCCCAATGTTGGAGGTGGGGCCTGGTGGGAGGTGATTGGATTATGAGGACAGATTTCTCATAAACGGTTTAACTCCATCCTCTTGGTGCTTTTCTCATGGCAGTGAGTGAGTTCTTGTGATATCTTGTTGCTGAAAGTGCATGGCTCCTTCCTCCCTCACTTTTGATTCTGCTTTCACCATGTGATGTGCTTGTTTTCCCTTTGCCTTCTGCCATGATTGTAAGTTTCCTGAGACTTCCCCGGAAGCTAAGTGGATGTCAACATCTTTTTTTCTGACATCCAGCAGAACTGTGAGCTAGTTAAACCTTTCTTTATTAATTACCCAGTCAGGTTTTGTTGTTGTTGTTTGAGATAATTTCACTCTGTTGCTCAGACTGGAGTACAGTGGCCTGATCTCGGCTCACTGCAACCTCCGCCTCCCGCGTTCAAGCAATTCTCATGCCTCAGCCTCCAGAGCATCTGGGATTACAGGTGTGCACCACCACGCCCAGCTAATTTTTGTATTTTTAGTAGAGACGAGGTTTCACCATGTTGACCAGGCTGGTCTCAAGCTCCTGACTTCAAGTGATCCCCCTGCCTCAGCCTCCCAAAGTGCTGGGATTACAGGCATAAGCCATTGCGACTGGTCTCTGATATATATATTTTTAGCAAAGCAAGAATACCTAATACAGTTACAGCCTCCTTTCTGTATCTATATCAGGATGAGTCCATGCTGCAACACCAGCAGGTTTCTATGTCATCTAGTAAATGGACTGAAACAGTGTTCTTTTGTTTTATTTTTATTTCTTTTTTAGTATTGAAACAGTATTCTAAATTGTTAAATTTGCTTCTTTTGTATTCCAAAGACTCCAAAGAGGCCTGTCAATCATTGTGTTGCTTCCAATTGGTAGAAGTTTTAAGAGAAAATCATTTGTTTTTTACTTTAGAGAGAATGTATTGGCATTTTCCAGTCCTCTCGAATCCTGAAATCTTCTTCACTGCTGTGGAGGGCCCCTGCATCTTAGGAGGGTTTATCTCCTATCCTCTCTGGCACATATGGCTTAACATTGTTTCCAATGTACTTGCCAGTTTTGTCTCACTCGGTTTGACTAGCATGATGTAATCTATTTAGTTGACCTGTGTGATATTCTGCTAGATGCCCTTGATAGTCTAGTTCTTTCAGACTATATTATGTCAGAGGGAGGGAAAATTAATATTGCTCTGGGCCAAGACAGAAAATGTGTACCGTTGTTCATCCTACATGAAAATGATCTTCTTCTTGACCTCGTTTATTGGATAGAAAAGAATGCAGCTGCAGTCAATGTCCACATTCTGTAGCTAGAGTCTATGTTAATCTGCTCTAGCAACAATATGGCAGAGGCTGAAAATTGGAGTACTCCTTGGTTCAGTTTTAAATAATCCATGGTCATCTGCTATGGTTCATCTTTTCTTTTTTGTTTTTTTTTTTAAGAGCCAATTTGGTGAATTGATTTGTGGTATGAAAGGAGCCAGAAGTTGCATTCTTTAAGTTTTTGAGGGTAACACTCATCTCTGAATTTCCTCTGTAATGTTGTATTGTTTTGAAAGGAAGTGCCACACTTTTAGAAGTTTCCAGTTGGCTTTCCTAAGATTGTTCTTTCACAGATCAAGTAACCAATGTGCAGGTTTTGCTAATAATCAGTATGTCTATTCCAATTATACATTCAGGGACTGGGCAAATTGTCACTGGACAAGTCTGTGGACCCATTGGATTCGCTTAATCCTCATATGGGCCAATATTTTAGTTATCACCTGTCACCTCCTACATCCCTACTCTTTACAGGGTGCAGTAGTGGTGCTTGGGTCCCTGAATACCAATGTCAGTTCAGACTTAATTTACATGATTGCCTGAGCAAATGGCCATAGATCCCTTTTGGGAAAGATGGAAGAAATTACTACTGAATATGTTTGTTGTGGTGTTCTATGCACTATGGCTTTGATAAGAGATCATGAATTTTGTTGGGGCTTCCACCCACTGACTCCTGATCATACATATAGTTTTGATTCCTTAAACAAAACCTAAGCATGTACTTCTTGCCAGTATTTCTAGGGATACTATGTTTCATTTACCATATTTATAGCTTTGCTGATCAGCCCCCCGGCTACTATTTCAATCTTCTCACTTAATGCAATGATTGCATGCACCATGCTTCTGACAGTTCATGCCACTGCCCTGTCACTGTTATTTCACAATCCTGTTATCTTCATTATTATCAGGAAGTTTAGTTCTGTGACCACTTCTCCTCCTTTCACCCTGACCTTCAGATGATCTCCACCACTCAGCTTCTCAATAATGCCATTATCCCTCTCACCAGCACAATCCTTATTGCTATAATAAATGAAGTATCCTCTGGACCATTCCAATGAACATTGTGGTCTGGAGAGTTTTCTGACCTTAGATAGTATCCGTTCTATAATAGCATGCTCTCATTTTGTCTTTTGATCCCCTCCTTCTTTATTTGTCATAGTATTTTCTAGCATTTTTCTCTCGTTTTTGTGAATCATTATTTTCTCCCAGCTTTCAAAGACCTTCCTAGCAAAGATCATCTCCAGTGGTCCTTGACATGGTATTAAGATCTATATACTAAACCTATATTCGTATGTTTTTCTTTCATCTTCAACTTTATTTTTTGCCCCCTTGACCCAGAACCCTCAGGATCCAGTTACATACCTACTCCTGCCAAAACATATTAGCCAGATCTTTCAGCAACTTCTGTACAGAGTTCCTATCTTCCTTAGAACGTGGCCAGGTGCAGTGGCTCATGCCTGACATCCTAGTACTTTGGGAGGCCGAGGTGGATGGATCAATTGAGATCAGGAGTTTGAGACCGGCCTGGGCAACATGGCGAAACCTCCTCTCTACAAAAAATTACAAAAAATTAGCCAAGAGTGGTGGCGCACACCTGTAGTTCCAGTAACTTAGGGGTTGAGGTGGGAGGATCACTTAAGTCCAGGAGGTCAAGGCTGAAGTGAGCCGAAATCATGCCACTGCACTCTAGCCTGGGTGAACAAAGTGAGATTCTGTCAAGAAGAAGAAGAAGGAGGAGGAGGAGGAGGAGGAGGAGGAGAAAGAAAAGAAGAAAAGAAAGAAGAGGAAGAAGAGGAAGAAGAAGAAGAAGGAGAAGGAGAGGAAGGAGAAGAAGAGAAGGAGAAGAAGGAGAAGGAGGAGAAGAGAAGAAAGAAAAGAAGAAAAGAAAGAAGAGGAAGAAGAAGAGGAAGAAGAAGAAGAGGAAGAAGAAGAAGGGGAAAGGAAGAGGAGGAAGAGGAGGAGGAGGAAGAAGAAGAAGAATAAGAAGAAGAAGAGGAGGAGGAGGAGGAGGAGGAGGAGGAAGAAAAAATGCACTATGACTCCCTCACTGGAATTTGGTCCTTATTATAGGTATGGATGTTAGGATATTCTGAAGGAGTAAGCATTGTCTTATAATACCTCTGATGTATATGAGACCTCTGCATGATCTCAAGTCAGTGCAGCAGGTGAGAGGAAGAAGAGGGAGCACTGCTGTCAATTAAAAAGGAGGAGGAGGCTATTTTTGCAAACCCAGAAAGGTTAAGGGAATTTGGGTGTTTAAGATTCTCAAATGTACCCATTTAGATGTCACCATTACAATTCTCAAGTCCCATTCCTTCCAGAGCTGGAAGATAAATTCTTTGGTGTAGGAGATCTTCTGGGACTAAGAAGTCAACGTTCTCTGAAGCTCCACTTTTACTTAAGCCCTGAGAGTGGTCTTTTATTCTCCCTGCCTTCCAGCTACAGGAGATTAGGGTTTTCTTAAATGTAGCACTTACAAGCTACTCGTAGTCATTCACACTCTGCCTCGAATGTTTGATTAATCATGCTGAGCTATATTCATCTCTCTAACTACTCAGTGGAAATCAATGCTAGTCACCCAATTTCATTAACCTTGTAGTTACCATTTTTCTCATATATCACACAACCAAGAGAAATGGCACCAGGTGGTGCATCACCTCTCACAGGTGTCACATCCTGTTCATCACCAGTGAAAGTTTTAACACCAAACACTACAACACAGTACAGGCTATCCGTACACCACCATCCACTAGTTGCAGTGTCTTCAGTACTGGTTGATCAGCAGTAATACAAATACAAAGTTTTATAATAGAGCATGCCCCCTTGGCCAGGCATGGTAGCACCTGCTCATAATCCCAGTATTTTGAGGGGCCAAGGCGGGAGGATCCTATGAGCCTAGGAGTTTGAGACCACACTGGCCAACATAGTGAGACCTTGTCTCTACAAAAAATAAGAAAAAATTAGCCAGGCATGGGGCTGCACATCTGTAGTCCCAGCTACACAGGAGGCTGAGGTGGGAGGATTTCTTGAACCCGGGAGATGGAGAATACAGTGAACTGTGATCACACCACTGTACTCCATCCTGAGTGACAAAGCAAGACCCTGTCTCAAAACAAAAACCACACAAAAGAACATGTTCCCTAGGGTTACCTGTGGAACCAGTTGTTTTAGATTTGGGGGTTCCTTGGAAATAAACTCTGAGATAGTACATTTCATGAAGCACATTTGTTGTTGGTAGTTTCAGAATTTACATGTATACGTATAAAGTGAATGAAGAAAATAGGATTGAGCAAAGAAAGTTGTCTCATAATCCTGCAAAAGAGTTCTGAATCTGGAATGGCCCTCAGAATTACCCACACTGCGGCTAGGGCAACTGAGCATTTGCATTCCCACATCAGCTAGTCTTTGGCTATGGAATGTACCCTGGAATGTGAACATAACTTTGTGCATGGCTGTTCCCTGTGGTGAAGGGTAATTACCAGTAAGGGGCATGGTTGTGAGTCATCAGAAGTAACACGAAGAGGGGATCTGGACAAAGTACCACACCATCCGTTATGTGTAATGATGAAGATGATATTGATGATGACAATCAAAGTAAAAGCTGACAGTTCCATAGCATTTTGATGTGTGAACACTATTCTAAGACTTGTAATGTAGTACACTTCATCTTAATAGCAACTTTAAGGGTCAAGTATTGCTATTATCTCCATTGTTTATTGAGAAACTGAGGCACAGAGAATTTGAGCAGCAAACACATTTTAGGATCATACAAGTATGAAGTGGTAGAGCCAGGCCTAGCACCAGGAAGTAGGACTATATCTACTGGAAAAATAAATAAGGGAATGTGCATAGAGATGTAAAATTTGAACGCATTTGTGTCAAACATATATGAGCATTTATAGATGCAAATATAGCTCTATATTTATAACTATATGTGAAATATAAACATATGAAATATATATGTGTGTATATACATATATATTTGTTGTGTGTGTGTGTGTTCATATATAATCACAACAGTTTGTACTAGTGGTTACCACTGGAAACTAAGAAAGCCTAAAATAAGGGTTTTTTTTTTTTTTTTTTGCTTGTACACTTTGGAACTGTTTTTACTATTACTTTACTATTATTACTTTACTTTTTTTCCCTATTGCTGTTACTTTACTTTTTAAGATTCAGTCAATACAGAATTATTCAATCCCTAAATTCAGGTCGTATCTGTCACTTAGCTACCCTTTGCATCCTCCCTCATTTAATTTATCCAGGGCAAAGGCATATTTACAGATATTAGAAATTTTTCACACTGGTTTTCCCAAAGTTTTATGTTATGATTGTAAATTTTATTCTTTTCTTTTTCATTTGTTAGGCATTCTTATTTCAACTCTGAGTTTCCTGCTTACAGGGGTTTTATCTATCTATGAGCTCCTGGGTTTACTGTGTGATTTATTGTCACTACTTTTCATTTTTCCATCTGACCTAATTTGTACATGAATGTAGGTCGCTTGGACATAACTTCTTGAGAAGTGAGGAGATCGATTGTGATTGCATCATAATGTCCTTTTCTCCGTGGAATCTGTGTATATTTTGAATGATGGCACCTGCTCACAGTGGGGGTGAGAGACGTTTGTGCAGGGGCTTTGGGGTTATAACTCATGACTCCCTGTGGGAGAGGAAGGCCCAAGGGGAGTTGTCAAAGGAGAAGGAGAGTATGTGGCAGCCTTCTGTGGTTGGGGACTGGTAGAAAGTGTGCAATATACTTACAAACTACAATGCTGATCGATGTAACTGGAATCCTCTAAGTTTAGTACTTATCTAGTTGACCTTGCTGACCCCTCATTATCACAGGTTCCCATCTTTAAAAGTCATGAGCATTTGTATCTATGATCTCACTTCCTCCTCTCTCTTTTCTCTATTGCTTTGTTTATTATTCCCTATCTTCTGTGCTTCACACTTAGCCCATCAATTTTTCTCTATAGAAATATGATAATCTATCACCTTATCGATCTCAGAAGAGGAAATGCCAAGAAAAAACAGATAGAAGAGAAAGGGAAGAGGAGGGTTCATGATTGACTGAAAATAAATGAATATCTAAAATATTTTTATTTAATTTAAAATATACCGTTGGAGTTTTAAAGCTCCTAACAGTAATTAAACACTTTGCCAAATGGCTTGCAAAGAAGGAAATAAATTATTGGAGCAAGAATAGATTTTAGAGCCTCTCAAGTCTATTTACTTCATTTTATAGATGAGATAAGAGATGCAGAAATATGAACCAAATTTTAATAGTTGTACAACCCTGCAAGGAAGTAGTTTTGTTATCTGGAGCAAACATAAAATGGGATTGGGACCTGGCATAGCAGTTAGTAAAGTCAGGCTCTCAGAGTGACCTTTAGTGTCTAGGTTACATAAGCTAGTAAGGCAGAAAGAATGCAGTGTCTTGGACGGATTTGTGAATGAGAAGACTCACGTAAAGCTACCTTCCTCACCACAGGTTTGTCTGTGGGCTCCATATTCCTTCAGAAAATTTCCAGTTGAAAATGACACTGGACATCATTTTTCCAGATTTAGTTCTAATGTTAAATAAAGCATTCTCTTCCACACAAAATCTTACCAACTCTGCACTGGGAGGCACCTGTTAAGGGTTTCTGAGGTGAAGCAGAGGAAGCAGGGAGAGAGAAAGAAAGAATGAGTGAAAGAGAGAGAGAGAGACAGAGAGAGAAACTGACTCTTGGATCATGAATAATTAATTTTCAGGATGTGCTTTGTAACTTTTAAGAACATGTCCCTTTAAAAATGATATATGAACATTGTCTGAGAGTTTTTCATAAACTATATATAGCTTGATCATGGTTGAACAGTATTTCCTTCCAGCAGTGTTTCTCAATTATTAGACTCATCCAGAGAGGATGAGAATACTCATCCAGTCTTTCCTTCCAGCAATGTTTCCCAATATTAGACTCATCCAGAGAGGTCTAAAATAGTACCTATGGCCAGCCCCACTCAGACATATTAAATCAAATTCTCTATGGATGAGTTCTAGACATTAGTATGTGATATTGAAGAGACTGTCACATGTAACCACAATTTAGAAATTGAAACCCCTTTCATGGAGGAACTTGTTTCTTTCATTCTTTCTTTTTTTGTTGAGACAGAGTCTCACTCTGTTGCCCTGGCTGAAGTGCAGTGGCGTGATCACGGCTCACTGCAGCCTAGACCTCCCTGGGCAAGCAATCCTCCCACCTTAGCCTTCTGTGTAGCTGGCAGTACAGACAGGAACCACCACTCTGGGCTTTTTATTATTATTATTATTTGCAGAAACAGGATCTCCCTGTTTGCCCTGGCTAGTCTTCAATTCCTTGGCTCAAGTGATCTGCCCACCTCAGCATTCCAAGGTGCTGGGAGTACAGACATGAGCCACTGCACCCCGCTGAAGCTTGTTTCTGATTCCCCTCATTCCACAAAAAGTACCCAGCCATCTGGGGCCACTATCACTAATTAAAGGAATTTGAGGCAGAAAACTTTGAGAGCCTCAATCTCACTGTTTTTTTAAGGATAGAGCAAGATCCTGACTTAGAACTAGCAACAGAAGATGGAATTAGAAATACAGTTTACCTCATTGTCACTATTATTGCAAAGGTGATACTAATGAATAATGACTTTTCCCACATTTGTGAGAAATATAATAAGTGTTTCACCATGTTTTTCTAATGTCTAGATTTCTAGATTTATTTTGTGAGAAAGTGGTAAGTTTACAAGTAAGTGATAATTTTAGTTTCTTGAAATGATAAAATCTCTGCTGAAATTAAGTAATGAACATTAAAAATGAAACTAAGCAATAAAATGGGAAAATGTAATAAATTAAAATATTAACAGAAATATAAAAGTTATATGATTTTTAAATGTATAGAAAATAGGATATCTGGCCGGGGGGTTGGCTCACGCCTGTAATCCCAGCACTTTGGGAGGCCGAGACAGGCGGATCATGAGGTCAGGAGATCGAGACCATCCTGGCTAACACAGTGAAACTCCGTTTCTACTAAAACTAAAAAAAAAAAAAAAAATTAGCCGGGCGGGGGGGGGGGCACCTGTAGTGCCAGCTACTCTGGAGACTGAGGCAGGAGAATGGCCTGAACCTGGAAGCGGAGCTTGCAGTGAGCCGAGATCGCGCCACTGCACTCCTGCCTGGGCGACAGAACGAGATTCCGTCTCAAAAAAAAAAAAAAA